>NC_061115.1:114796412-114885279 GCF_002878395.1 Capsicum annuum | reverse complement strand
CCACCTCTCACTAGCAACCGGTACCAGATAACTCTAGCCACCAAGTCTAGAACAGATGAAAAGAATTCACCTAGTGTTTGTCTCTGCTTGAAATTGAACTTGAGATGTCATGGTGCTTATCCCTACTTTATTGATCCACTAGGCCACACTCTTGGGTGCATTAATATATTTTTATTATTTATAAGATACAAATCAAGGACTTTGGTAGTCCTCATAAAAATTTTCAACTTAATTTTAATCTTTTTAATTAATTACTTTAATACCATGATCTTATATTTTAAAGTCAAATTTACTTTCTATAGTTTACTTTTCAAGAGCTCTTTACGTTGTCATTTTGAAGGCCTTCTTTATTTTCTAAATTTGATAGACATTTATCAACATGCTTTAAATTTTAGGCATCATATTTAATTTTTTATGCATAACAAATTTGTGGTCCTCACATATGTTGAATTAAAAAAAATAGTCCTCACATACATCCCTCAAGTGCCCCGGTCAGCATTTACATTAGAAAAACTATATAACTTAACCAACATAAGCACCAAATTAACCTACTCAACTAAGTTTTTAATTAATTATAATTCATAGCCTAACTTAACGATATTTCCCCCTCTTTCTCTTCACTCTCCTCCCATTTCTCCCAATTTCATCATTCTCGCTACTCTCCTCTAATCTCTTTCAATTTCATCGTATATCACTGTATTTGTATCAACTGTGTTTGATTCTTATGACCATCTTCATATGATTGTATTTTTGTACTTTCTTCAATTTGTATTTATATGATTCTTTATTATATATAGTTTAATCATAGTATTTGTATACTATATTTTATATATAATGAAATCAAGTTTCATTTTTTTTTGTATTTTTATTAGCTTATACAAATACATTTTATAACAGTTGACACAAATATAATAGATACATGGGCTGCGGATTATATTTTTTGAAACTGTAGCTATGCAGGCCAATTTTCGCCTATATGTATGCTATTTATGAAAGTTTTCTCTTTTTTTCTTTAAATAATTTCTATATGTGCTTTCATGATTGATTTAAATAATATTTTTTTTATGAATCTTTTTGTATTCTTTTTTTAATTATTTTTATAATCCTTCATCCCAAAATATTTACTACTATGTTTTACTTTTTAAGGATCAAATCACATAAATTTTACTAACTAATATTTTAAGATTGTTTTCACTATATTAATGGGAGAATTGATATTGATAGTGATTTTTATATAGTTTTTGAATATCTAAATTTTAATTTTAAATATTTAATTAATCTAACTCAATTTATATTCAAAGATTAGGCAAATATCTTTTTTTTTTTTAAATATGATAGGATGACAAAAGTATACTATTTGATCTTCACTGAATTGTAAATATTTTATTACTTCAAAGTTCAAATCATATTATGTTATAGAATACCAAATTACTTGTATCTCTTTATTTTGATATTTACGAATTCCTCAGTCAAACTCCCTTTCTATAACATAATATTTTCTTTACGAAGTACCTAATTATGTTGTTACTTTTATTATGAAGATTTGTCAATAAGGCATGCCTAACTACTACTAGATTATATCAATTATAAATTAAAAAGTATTATACAACTTATATATTCTTAATTAATTTTGGACCCGGGCTTTGATAGTCCTCACAAAAGTTTCCAACTTAATTTTAATCTTTTCAATTAGTTATTTCTATGTCATAATCTTATCTTTTAAAGTCAAATTTATTTTTTATAATTTTCTTTCAAAAGCTCTTTTACCTTTTCATTTTGAAGGCCTTCTTTATTTTTAATTATTTATTTTTTAAATTTAATAGACATTCATTGACATGATTTAATTTTTAGGTATCATGTTTAATTTTTTATGCATAAAAAAATTGTAGTCCTCAGATGCATCCCTAAAGTGGGTCAACATTTTCTTTAAAAAAACTACACGACTAGCAAACATAAGCACCTAATTACTTACTCAACTAAGTTTTACTTAATTGCAAGTCATTGCTTAACTTAACTATATTTCCCCTTTCTCGCTACTCTCCTCCCATCTCTCCCAATCTCATCATGTATTACTGTATTTGTATCAACTATATTCGATTTCTATGACTACCTTCATATGATTGTATGTTTTTGTATTTTCTTAATTTTGTGTTTATACGATTTTATATTATATATAGTTTAATCATAGTATTTGTACATTATAATATTTTGTATATAATAAAATCAAGTTTTAAATTTTTTTATATTTTGTATTCGCTGATACAAATATAATAGATTCACGAGCTATGAATTGTAATTTTTGAAATCATAGCTATGCAAACCTATTTTTCCCAATATGTATGCTATTTCTGGAAGTTTTCTCTCTCTCTCTCTCTATTTAAAGAATTTCTATATATGCTTTTCGATTGATTTATATAATAACTTTTTATCAATTTTTTTGTATTCTTTGTTTAATTATTTTTCTTACTTCTTCATCCCTAAATATTTACTATTATATTTCACTTTTTGAGGACCGAATCACATAAATTTTAATTTAATATTTTAAGATTGTTCTCACTATATTAACGGGAGAATCGGTATTTATAGTGCTTTTCATATAGTTTTTGAATATTTAAATTTTAATTAAACTATTTAATTAATCTAACTGAATATAGCAAAAATGTGATGGAATGAGGAAAGTATAATATTTGATCTTCACCGAGCTGTAAATATTTTACGTACTTAAAATTTCAAATCATATTATGTTATAGGATACCAAATTACTTGTATCTCTTTATTTTGGTATTTACTAATTCCCTAGTCAAATTTTCTTTCTATTACCTAATTGTCACGATCAAAAAATGAGGGTCATAATGACACTAGTCGCTGTGTACCTTGACAAGTAAGACTATCACCCAAACTGATATAAAAAGAGGAAAATAAAGAAGTACCCCAAGGTAAGGCTTCTAAAACAAAGTCAAACCATACTAGTAATCATAACAATGCGAAAAAAACTTATTCAAAATCAGTTGTCAATAGTGTAAGAACTGCTAATACGATTCAGGAGTCAAATACATTAGAAAAATAACTATAAAGAATAATATCTGTCTGCGAATAATAATAATGACATAACTAATATAGAATGATGGAGGTGAACTTTAGACATATGAATGTTCAACCGCTACCTCGAGTAATCTGAAGGCGCACGAAATCAACAAGTCTGAGGCGCACCCGAACCTGAAGCTGCACTAAAAGGGTAATGTAGGAGTGAATACGGTCCACTTGTACATAGTAGGTATCATAGACCGACCGAGCAAAGTAGAAAATAAAGCATACAAAATACACACTAAGGGAATGTCAGCTACAGTAAAAAAATGTCCCATAATAATAGCCTATGCCGTTTGCTCTAATAGTTCTAATATATCACATATATTGCAACATCACACCAAGATAGAACACAAGTATGCCTTATATCACATATAAGTAGAACAAGAGGGAACATGCATATACAAGATCATAAAATACAAGTAAAAGAAGACAAGGCAATTACATAGATGGAAATGCAATATGGCAATACAACACAATATAAACACAATAAAGTAAGTGCAATATATATGATGATGATGATGCACGAGGTCATCACACAACCTCTGGGATCATCGTATAATCTCTGTATACACCTATGGAGGCAAGCCTCCCAACACAGGATCCATGGGGGTTCGTCAACCTATATATAATCCACATATTTCATATGTCCTTTCCGGTATATCCCTTAGAAAGAGTGTTATAAGGTGTTGCCAGTATTACTCAGGTGTTGCCATGATGGTACCGATGTTTCATGAATGAGTATGATATGAGGATGTAATGCTCACAACAAATCACAATGAGTATTTTCACAACCAACCACATGATATATTTCTACAACCAACTACAATGATATATTTCCACAACCATATGAGCCATTATCCGCTCATTATTTCTGTTTCATCCATGAATTTTCATATGACTCATATGCCAATAAAGTATGAATATAATCAAAATACACCAATGGTACCACATTAAGCATTTTAACAACACAATATAATTATCACATGTATTGAAGGCTATCAATATCACATATATCACAGATATCAGATAATATCTTAATTTCGATAATTACATCACATATAAGCCCCCACAAGGTCACAACACATAGATTGCCATTTTTTTCACGATTAGTTCCCACCCTTAACATGTATTTTGTACTATTATTTACTACCCTACCAGTCTGAAAAAGTTAAGCTATAACCTACTTCAAAAGCCAAAATATCACAACCAAGACTTTGCTCCCAAAACCTTATTCCTCATGAACGGTTGCGAAGTCCACTAAAAATATCAAATATAGAGTCTACACGTCAATATAAAAGCAACGACACCCATGTTGACTAATTTTGGTTTGAGATCAAAACGGACCCACGAAATGAATTTTCAAAAAAGAATGAAAAAATCATAACTTTACTTCAAAAACATATTCCCCATATTTTTAGGAACCTACAGCTGAAAGACCAAGTCAAATGGAGTAAAAAATGAGGTTCAAATCGAAGAAAACCCATTTTAAGCTTTACTGGGTAAAATCTTTAAAATTCAGGTTAAAATCAAGAATCCGAGTTGTTTTGGAGATTAAATTGATGAAAAACTAGTAATTATAAGATTAAAACATTATTCAAGTGAAAAGGAGTGAAATTGGGGCTTAAAATCAAGTTCTAAAATTTTTGGAGTTTTGAAAAATTAATCAAGGAATTAGAGTAGAAAAGAATGAAATATCGCTTTAAATCCATAATAGAATTAAGAAATAGATGTTAATCTACCTTCCCAAGATCCCAGAAGCTTAATTTTTAAGTTCTCACACTATTTTAGGATTTAACTGTCAAGAGGCAAAATGAAAAAAATGAGTGAAATAAGCCCTAAAACTGCTTTAATAGTGTAGGAAAATCTGCACAAACTGAAGAAAAAGGCTATTTTTTAATGTCCACTTCGGACTTCGATGGGGTGTCCGTGATTCATTCGGAGTCTGATATAGACAAACAAACTATGTAACCATACCAAATTTGATGCTCCAAACTCAATGACAAAATTCAAATATTTGAAAAATCATCATTTTCACAAAGTTGACCGCCGAACTCGAAATCACAATTTTCCAAACTGAGGGTTGAAATGAGATTTAAAAGCCGTAAAATCACACCAAATATGTTACCACCCTAAAATCGACATTCCAGATCTGCTGAAATAGTTGAATTTTCCATCCGACGTCATTTCAGCTAAATGTGGGTCCCACACCTAGATTTAAAATTTTTCAACTTTCCAACCAATAGGTCGAACCGAGACCCGAACCAAAGCCTACCTAGCCTAAAATCAATATTTCAGAGTTGTTGGCATAGTCCGTTCAGCCATCTGTTGCAGGGATCAAAAGTATTCGCATAAGTCCAAAATAAGGCTCTTGAAGCTATCAAAAACCACAATATTACATAAATAGTACAAAATACATACAAAATTATGCCAATCACCCCCACACCCCAGAAATACCATAATGCAACTACGGGGTGGGGTAAAATAGTCAAATCACATAAACTCACAAATTTCACATATTTCATAAAAAATAGGTCGTTACATCATTCACCGCTAAAAAATCTAGTTCGTCCTCAAACTAAGGGAAAGAAATGCCTAAATCAATGAAGAGATGGGCGTAAGAACTATGTATATCATACTTGAACTCCTAAGCAGCCTTATCTACAGGTTGATGTCGCCACTGAACCTTAACTACAAGGATTACTCTAGAGTGGAACTGCCTAACATCCCTAGACAATATGGAGACTAGATCCTCAACAAATGACAACTGCTCATCTGACTGAGCTGACTCCCAATGAATAATATGAGACTCATCCAGAATGTAGCGACGTAGCATAGAAACATGAAAAATTGGATGAACATTTGATAGATCAGGGGGAAAAACTAACTCATAGGCTACATTACCAATAGTCTAAAGAATCTCACATAGACCTATATACATGGGGCTAAGCTTGCCCCTCTTTCCAAACCTCATCACACCCTTAATGGGTAAAACTTAAAGGAAAACACGATCATCAACACCAAATTTCAAGGTATGAAGTCTACGATCAGCATAGCACTTCTGCCTACTCTGAGCTGCTCTAAGTCTATGCTGAATAACTTAAAATTTATCCAAAGACTCCTAAAGCAAGTCTGTACCTCGATGTATCACCTTTGAAACATTAAATTAATCCACTGGGGAGCGACAACGCCTACCATTCAATGCCTCAAAAGAAGCCATGTCGATGTTGGAATAGTAGCTATTATTATATGCAAACTCAGCTAAAACCAAATACTACTTCTACTGTCCACAAAAATCCATCACACATTCGTGGAGCAATCCTCCAAAACTTGGATAGTCCACTCTGGCTGGCATCAATTTAGGTTTAAAGCATTGTGCTAAGATCAACCAAGTATCCAAGTCATCCTAAAAAGTATTCTAAAAGTAAGATGTGAATAGAAAACCTCGATCTAAAATAATGGACACCGACACACCATGTAGACACATAATTTCATGAAGATAGATATGGGCCAACCTCTCAGCATTGAATGAGACCTGAACCAAGATAAAATAAGTTGATTTGTTCAATCGATCCATGATGACCCAATCACTATTAGAACCATGAGATACTGGAGGCAAACTAGTCATAAAATCCATAGTGATCCGTTCCCACTTCCACTCGGGAATGGGAAACCTCTAAAGCAATCCACCAGGCCTCATATGCTCAACCTTCACCTGCTGACAACATAGGCAATAAGCAACAAAACCACCACCAATAATGTTTTCTCAAATCATGATAAAGCTTTGTCAGCCCTGAATGGCTGGAATATCTGGAATAATGGGCCTCCTCCAAGATCAACCTAATTTGGTTACCCACTCTCAGCACACAAACTCGACCTCCAATCCGCAAAACTCCATCTGAATCAAGTGAGGCTTCCTTAATCTCCCCATCCAACACCTTATCTCGAATCAATCTTAATCCAACATCATCATACCAATGAGCTCAAATCTGCTTCATCAAAGAAGATCTGGCCTCCACAAATGCCAAAACACGCTCAGGCATCAAAATATCAAGCCTAATAATTTGATTAGCTAAAGACTAAACCTCTTAGGTATAAAGGCCTCTCCTGGGTCAAAATATGCACAAATCTACCCATGCTAGTTGACTTCCATCTCAAGATTCACAATCACATTAGCCTTACCCGGGTGATAGAGAATGGTCAAGTCATAATCCTTAAGAAACTCAAGCCAACGACGCTACCTCATATTAAGATCTTACTGGATGAAGAAGTACTGATGGCTACGATGATCTGAGAAGATCTCACAACGGACACCATACAAGTAGTGCCTCCAGAACTTCAATGCAAACACAACAGTGCACAACTCCAAATTTTGGGTAGGATAATTCCTCTTATGAGGCTTCAACTGATGAGAGGTATAAGCAATCACCTTACTCTCCTACATTAGCATAATACCCAATCCAACACCTAAAGCATCATAAAATACGGTAAAGCCCATGCCCTTCTTGGGTAAGGCTAATTTAGGAGCTGAAGTCAACAAATTCTTGAGCTTTTGGAAGCTCACCTTACAAGTATCGAACCACTGAAAAAAATCTTTGTTTGGGTCAACTTGGTCAATGGAGCTGCAATGGATGAAAAATTCTTAACAAAATACCGTTAATAACCCGCTAAGCCAACAAAACTCTAAATCTCGATGGGCAAAGTAGGTCTAGCCAATCACAAACCACTGCAACCATGGATGGATCAATCATAATACCTTCCTTCGTCATTACATGACCTAAGAAAGAAACAAACTCCAACCAAAACTCATACTTAGAGAACTTCGCATACAACTTCTCATCCTCAATTTCTGAAGCACAATCCGTAAATTCTCCTCATGATCAGCCTCACTCTTGTAATACACCATGATATTATCTATAAATACAATAACAAAGGAGTCAAGATACGATCGAAACACTAAATTCATCAACTCCATAAATGTAGCAGGGGCATTGGTCAACCTAAAAGACATGATCAAGAACTTGTAATGATCATACAGATTCCAAAAGGTTATCTTCAGAATATTTAAAGCTCTAATCCTCAACCATGATAACTTGACCTCAAATCGATCTTCAAAAATACCGCAACACCCTGAAGCTAATCAAACAAGTCATCAATGTGAGGAAGAGGATACTTATTCTTAACTAACACCTTATTCAACTGCCAATAATCAATATATATATCCGCATTGACCCATTTTTTTCTTTACAAAAAAGACAGGCGCACCCCAAGGAAAATCACTAGGTTGGATAAATCTCTTATCTAACAACTTTTGCAATTGATCCTTTAGTTCCTTCAACTATGCTGGGGCCATCCTATAAGGAGAAATAGAAATGGGCTTGGTGCACAGCTAACATCAATAGCAAAATCAATATCTCTATCCATAGACATACAAAGCAAGTTAGTATGAAACATATATATAAACTCATAGACAACACGAACTGAATTCAAAAAAGGAGAAAATACAATACTGGTATCACAAATATAAACAAAGTAAGCTAAACATCCCCTCTCAACCAATCGACGAGCCTAAACATAAGATATGGCCCTCTTGGGACCTAAATAAAGTACACCCTTCCAAGCTATCCTTGACATACTCGATGAAGCTAAGGTCACAGTCTTAGAAAAATAATCTAAGACTACATGATATGGAGACAACCAATGCATACCCAAAATAACATCAAAATTGACCACATTTAACATTAAAAAGTCTACCAAAGTCTCATGCCCAACAAAATTCACAACACAAGATTGGTGCACCCGATCAATCACTAAAGAATCACCTACCGAGGTATATATACAAATAGGCATGGCAAGAGGCTAACTAACAGAATCAAAACCATAAGTAAAATACACAGACACATAGAAGAAAGTCAATTTGGAATCAAATAATACAGATGTAGGTCTGAAACAAATGGGGAAGATACTTGTAATTATAGAATCAAAAGCCTCTACTCCAGGACTGGTGATCTGAGGTGGTTTTATGCACCTTAGTGTTATTATCCTAGTTTATTTAGTTTTATTTTGAGGGCAAATTGTGTGCTTAATATGTTAATGATGATATAATTAGCATCTAATTATTTAAGTACTTAATTACAATATTTTTGGTGTATTAAGCAAGTCTGTACTTTATTTGGTTACTTAGAGTTAAAATGAGAAAATTCTTGTTGCTAGCTTGAGATACGTGTTGTTTTAGTTGATCGTGATGGATTCTAATATGTGTAATGAGTTCCTAAGGTTATGGCTGTGTAATTATGTATGGAAAAACTTGTTTATAGTATTCAAAGTGCAATTTAAATAAGCCAAGAGTCAAAACACTAAGCTAAAGAATAATAGGACAACACTAGTCTTAGATTAAGTTTCTAGTTTATTGTCTTGAGTGTTGTGTTGTTTTGAGCTCTAATCTGTGGTGTTGGATGATATAGGATGATTGATGAGTTGATTATGATGATATATGGATGGTTAACAAGATGTAAATAAAGGGTAAATAACACCACAAGTCTTGGTATGGAAGGGTAAAGGCATAAGAAGAATGAAGAAGCCAAAAATTCAATTTTCAGTGTGCCCTCGCGATAGAGGGGCACACACCCCCTATTCCCTGGGATCAAGCAATGAGCGACACCTTATTCAAGTGGAGCAATCAAAACTTAATGGACCATAATCCTTAGGACTAAGCAATGCGCCATTGACCTTATTCCCCACATCGGTCAAATTGTCCTCCTATAAATAGGACACTTGTACACATTGTTAAACACACTTGGAAGTCTTTGGAGCTTGGAGAGTGGGTTGAAATCACTTCAATTAGGGTTTTTATTTCTTTAATTTTTTTTTATAGATTATAGTATGTATTCATTGATCTTGATTTTGATTATGTCCATTAGCGGCTAAACGCCCCCTTTATGGGGTTAAGGCTAACAACATGTTCGCTTTTGATTTGAATTGAGTTTTTTTGGATTGCTTATCATATTTAATTGTTTATTTATCCTTGTTATAACTATTTTAAGGATTCACGACCCTTAGAATATATCAATTTTGACTTTGTGAGCTCAAGAGGAGGAATAAGAAGATAGAATACGGGGATAAATAGAGTAAGGTTCTTATTTTTTTTATAAAATAAGGGATTTGAATTAGTGTCTAGGATATAGATATATCTAGAAGCCTTATTTTGTTCACTATAGGATGAAATACAAATGCGTTTATCTTAGTTCTCACATTCCTGCTCAACGTTGTAGTTGTGGGTCTAAGTTAGATAGGTGATTAGAGGCTCGAGAGACCATGATCATAATATCAACCCTGTGAATGAACAACCAAGATAAGTAATCTAATGAATAAAGTTCAATAGCATAGTGTGATTGTTCATAGTGCTTTAACCCTGGGCTGTCATCCATTGATTGTCCAGTCTTTATTTTTCCACATTATTGTAGTTTACTTTTAATTATAAACTTTCAAAACTCTTTTGGCTACATTGTACTAGTTAATCTTAATTGTTAAACTAGAATTAGATAGTTTCTTAATACAAGTCTCTGAAGGATTGATATTCGGATTTATTTAAGGCCACTGCATTACTTAGTGAGACTATGTACACTTGTATGTGTGCTTAGGCGCAATAAGTTTTTGCACCGTTGTTGGGGATTTGTAAATTGGCAACTATTTTAGTTTTTGTTTTGATTTTTAGATTTCCTTGGTGCTTTACACTTGGTCTTGGTATTAAATTTGCAGAAAATAGGTTTACAGACTAGTAAGCTAGCAAGGGATAGGGAATTGGTTGAACTAAGCCCCAAACCCGAGCAACGCTTTCATCAATTAAGGAGAGAAACAATCTTTCTCCATTGTATCCCACAAATTCAAAAGGATCAAGACAATCCTGCTCTCAAAGCTGAAGATCAACCAGCCTGCAGGATAGTTTGCAAAATGGTAATCGTACATCCAACAAATTTGACCTCCCATTTTCAGAAACCAGATGCTAGAGGTAACTTTGTGCCAAAACAGATCATGGTGTAACTTTTTATCAACAATGGATAGTTTATGGGGCTTTCATACGAAGATCCACAAGTCCACCTGTGGAACTTCCTTGAGATCAATGACACATTCATCCCTACTGGTGTGTCAACTGACTATGTTAGGCTGACACTTTTCCCCTTTTTGCTGTTGTGGGAAGCAAAAAAGTGGTTGAACACTGAGCCAACAAGTTCAATCATAACTTGGGATAAATTAGCCTAGAAATTCCTCATCCAATTCTTTCCATTTGGCAAGAATGCAAGACTGTGCAGTGAGATTGTGTGCTTCAAACATAAGCCAAATGAGAGCTTATATCATGCATTGGGCATATTTAAAGCTCTTTTTTGGGACTGTTCACATCATCAATAATCTAATGAGGTACTAGCTCACACTTTTGTTAAGATACTTGATCATAACACAAAAATTTTGCTAGATTACGCTGCAAGTGGTCAAGCATTGGAATTGATCTATGATGAGCTATACACCTTATAGAACCAATTAGACAAGGGAATACTAAGTGGCATTCTATCTCAAGAAGTGCTACAAAGAAGGTTGTCGGTGTGTTGGAGGTGGAGTAATTTACTGCTATATCCACTCAGATTGCTGCACTACAGAATCAGTTAACAACTCAATGTAGCAATATGAAATTAGGGGTTATATAGCCTGCATCAACAGTAATAAAATTCAGCAGACAAATACTTGGTGTGAGGTTTGTGGCAACAATGGTCATTCTGCGGCTATGTGAGCTGCAAATCCCGAATTAGTAATGTTTGTGGACTATACTCAAAGGCTGAATTATCGGAACACCTACAATCAAAAGTGGTAGACTCAACCACTAATCTCATCATGGAACAACCAAAAGCAGTAGCTTCAGTAGCAGAATTAGGCCACCAGTCAAACAAATAATATGGAAGAGATGCTAAAATAAATTCTAGCTACTCAAGCACAGTTGGTAGTAGATATGAAGAGCTAGTAGGTGGCTATAAGCAATTTGGAGATGTAAGTTGGACAAATACAGCAAGAACAAAATGCTAGGTCTCAAGGTGGTTTGCAAAGTAAAGCTGAACCTTTTAAGCAAGTAATGACAATTACTTTAAGGAGTGGTAAAGAGCTCAATGAATAACCTGCAAAGACAACTAAGGAGGTAGATGCTGAGATAGCTCCTAAGTAGGTAGATGACAAAGTTGCTACAAATTTGAGAAAGTCTGAGTGCTCAAAAACCAAAGTTGCTGAACAGGTAATGGAGAGACCACCACCACCTTTCCGACAGAGGCTCAAAAGAGTGAAGGAAGATGTGTGATTCAAGAAGTTCTTTGACACATTCAGAGAGCTTCACATTAATCTTCCTCTTTTAGATGTTTTCCAGGGAATGGCTAAGTACGCTAAGTACTTGAATAAAGTGCTCTCTAACAAATTTAAGCTATAGGATGTTGAGACAGTAACACTCACGAAAGAGTGTAGTTCTATAGTGATACAACAGATGCCCAAAAAGCTTAAAGATTCTAGAAGTTTCACTCTCCCCATTTAAATTAATTGAAGTGAGGTGGTCTATGCACTTAGTGATTTAGGAGTAAGCATCAATTTGATTCCCCTCTCCTTATTTAATATGTTGGGCTTGGAGAAGTTGAGATTGAGCTCTGTGTTACTCCAATTGGCAGACTGAACCATAGCCCATCCTGAAGGAAAAATAGAGGATGTTCTCAACAAGGTTGGTAAGTTTATTATTACTTCTGATTTAATTGTTTTAAATTTTTAGGCAGATGAAAGAGTGCCAGTCATCTTAGGACGTCCATTTTTTTTGACGGAAGAAGCGTTGATTGATGTGAGAGAGGGTACCTCACAATGAGGCTGGATGATGAAGAGGTGATTTTTAAAGTGTAAAAACCACTCAACACACTATCCCACTGTAAAGATTTGTGCATGATTACAGTGATTGAAGGGGATAAGTGTGGGATGAGGGAGTTTAGTCCCTAAAAGACCTCTTCGAACTGGCTCATTGAGTATCCTAAGAAATAACTACCCTAGCCCAAAATGATCCAGATTGATGAACCTAAAAAGTCTATTGTTGAGAGAGTTATTAACCTTTAAAGTTCACACTCAAGAGGTAAAAATGAATAAGAAGATGGCCTCTAAGTAGGAGGAAAAGGATTAAGGAAAATAGATGAGTCGAAGATTGGGTCGTGACGCGACACTAAGTCAGGTGCTCCTTGGGAGGCAAACCAAGTGAAGGTAGGTTTTATTTTAAGTATTTTTAGTTTTTACTTCACTAGTTTTTGTTTCTGATTGAGTCATAGGTTGATAGGAAGTCTGAGTAACGAAAAATTTGAGCTAAGGAGCATGGCGAAGACTATGTGTGGGGTCCTCGTACCTTTTTGATGAATGAAGATGCTACTAGCTAGGCCTAGAGGCCTCATAAAGTATTTCTATCTCTACATTTAAATACACTTTGGGGACAAAGTAGATTTTTAAGTGGGGGTGGGAAATTCCCATTTTAGGAGTAATTTTAAAATTTTTTATGTTAGGAATAAGTGGGATGTTCTTGTTGGTGCTATGTTTGAATATATGATGCAAGTGTTTTGGTTGTAAAAGCGTGTTGATTGTATGAATTACTACTTTTTAGACTCCTAGGCTCATGATTATGACTCTTGTACTTGTTAGCTTAATGATTGACTTCATGCTATTGTTTAGTTGAGAGTCTATGAGGATTCTAATTGAGTTGATCATATGCCATGTGTTTGTGAGGTTATTGTATATTCCATGTTTCACCTGTTGTCTACAACTTTCCTAGTGTATGTGCAAAACAAAATAAAGAGTGTGGGTTAAGGAAATGATATAGGTATTTCTTTGATTGCCATATTTCATACCCTCTTTTACCCACTCGTGTGCATAATCCTAGATATCCCCAATGAGACTTTAGCTTATTTTCTTTGGAAGCCTCATATGTTTCCTGTATGCCCTTCTTTGATAGACCTTAATTTGATCCAAAGATCCTAAGTGCTTTAGTGTAAAATTAATTAAGTTGAGAAGTTTGGAATTCAAGCTGGAGAAAGGTGAAAGTGAAGGCCCAAAGTAATAGTTATTGGTGTGTACAATTTATGTGTTGTTGTTTGGAGTTATAGAAATTTGTGCTAAAGAAATTCCTATTTTTAGCCCAGTTGTGTTACAATGAACCTGTCTTGGCCCTGGTCTTCCTTGGACATTGTGCACCTCAACTAAGGCAAATCGCTTAAGTTGAGGATGGCTATCATAGGGGTACGTAACATAAAATAGGTGTGAATAAGGGTGGAATTGAATCACGAGTTGATAGATAATACTCTCACCATAGTGTATGTGAAGAAGCTTAATAAGATTGGGCAAAACAAAAGATAGAGGTAGATAAAAGTGGTGTGAATAGATTGTTAGAGGTGAATTGAATGAGAAAAGTGTGATGTGTTAAAGCGCTTAGGGAAAATAGTCACTATTACTAACTAGAATAGTTCCTATCCGCCCCTTAGCTTACATTACAACCCTTAAAGACCTATTTGATCCTAAGCTTCAATATTCTGATATTAGTTGAGTACTACACTGAGGGCAAGCATATGGCTGATGAGTGGTAGTTTTACCACTCATTCGCACTCAAAATTCATGTACATTACCTTATTTTAAATAAATAAATGAGACATAATTGTGATTAAATACACTAATATCCATACTTTACAGATATAGAGTTGATGAGATAGAAAGATATGGATTAGAGCTTAAAATGATCAAAAAAAAGAAAAAGAAGTGTAACTGAAGACCTGGAGCAGAATGACCTTAATTACCATAGTCACGGTCTGATGACCACGATCTCCAAAGTCAAGTATGGTCAATCAACCGTGGTTGCATAAACTGACAGGGATTGCGGTAGCCGTGATTGCGGCCAAACTGGTGTGATCGCAGCTTAATGGAAGATTGCAGCCCAAGGGGAAAACTGGAAATGCATGTGGTAATCCAAATTTTTACAAAAAGACTCAAACCCTAGAATTATTCATCATATTACATATTACCCAAATAGTTAGGTTTTGTTCTTGAGTTCATAGACTCCATTTCTTGGAGAAGAAATTATTGTGTAATTTTTGGTAAAGAATACATTGGAGACCTTCTAAGTGGAGGATTAGCTCACTTTCATTAGAGATTTGTGGGAGTCCAAAGTTTGAAGTAACATTTACTTAAGCTTCAATAAATCATTGCAATGGAGATTATGGGTATATCTTTGCTTATTTAACTTATGCGTAGCTAGATCTCCCTCTTGGGGTTATGTGTGAATAGAGATTTAAGTGTGTGTGGTTTGTTATTGTTAGCCTCTATTTAGTAGTTAATGTCGATAGATTTTATCATTGCTATGCTAACTTGGTTGGGATTTATAGGTGAAAGCCCCAAATACCCATATGGGTTTGATGGGTGAAAACTGCAAGCTCTAGAAAGCTCATGGCCATCTTCAAAATAATGGTTGTGGCTTGAACTTTAGGAATCCACATCATCCTTGAAAGAGGGATGTGGAAACCAAAGAAATGATAGACAATTATGTGTGTAGTTTGCTAATCTATCATTATCTTAGACATAAGGGTGGTTATGAAGCAAACTATACCTTGGGTATCATCCTAGAAATAGGGATTCCTAGATTAGAGTTTGGTTACCAATTGTTGCACACACCTATTAGGTATTCAAAAGAATCAATGGGTAAAAGTTTGGTGTTTGGTTGAAAGACTAGCATAAAAAACCTATAACTGAACCTACCCATACTTGATCTACTAGAATGAAGTTAACTATTAGCATCCACATGTCACTTCCCTTAGTAATACATAATCCCAAGATCTGTGCCTAATTGATAAAACTCTAATTATTCATAGTCCTAAATTTATACTAGAAAAAACCAAAAAGAAACATTAGTGTAGGTTCTTATCTCCCCTATTTTTATCTTCTTGTACTATTGTTTTGAATTTAACTTGTATCTATTATTTCGAATTAACTTGATTGCCACTTACATTGTTCCTTGTGGATTTAACCCCGACTCCAAAGTTAGGTAAATATATTGAAATTTTAACTTACTTGCTTGAATTCAAGCTTGTAAATACTTGTTTGTGATTTTCTTTTGTTTCTTGTGTTAGGTAAATTTTTATTTTCTTTTACTTGTATCAATGGGATATTACGACAAATATAATTTTGGTAGTTGGAAGTCATATCTTGATGACCCATGTCCATATTATGATGGACCCCATTTTAAGAGAGATTGTAACTATGCTCCCTGGAGAGAGATGGAATCACCAACTCAATCCTATTAGGAGCATATTTGTTCTTTATGCAGTGGTGGAGATGGACATTTGAGTGATTGACAAAATGCCCTCTCCCCTTTTTATGCTAACCAAGTTGCTAGTTCCTCTTATGAGCTTGATAGGTCCTATGATGAGGAGAAGGAAAAGCAACATACCGGGTCCACTAGTCTTGAAGCAATGCTTCAAACTATTTTGGATCGGGTAACTACAATGGGGGAGAATGTGCAAGACATGCATCAATCTCATGAGGTATTTGAAAGGGAAATTTTCAAGATTGAGGAAATGGGCAAAGAAAAAAACTTAAAAATATCACTACCTTACACATTTCCCGAGAGGAGGGTGATCAAGAAGAGAAACCAAGCTATGATGATGAGCTTGGTATCAAAGGCTCCTCGTTGACTTCCTAATCTACTGAATCAAATAAGGATTAAGAAGCCAGAATAAAAGAAATGGTGCTAGAGTCACAGAAGAATCGAGGCAAATATCTTATGATGGATTTAGTTCATTCTGGGGTAAAGATACTTTGGAGAAAGCAATTTCGAAATTAGGGGTTAGACCTCATTCAAACCACTTCTCAACATTATGCTTAGAAGATGTTATGAGAATCCATCTACCTAGGAAAATGGTGGATTGTAAGGAGGAGGAGTAAAATCCTTATATGTTGGAATTTGATATGCCAAAGGAACATATGGAGCCCCATCCATCAATGGCCAAGGAATGACTCGTATATAGTTGTAGACTTTGGCGTCAGTCAGACAGCCTAACCCTAACCCTACCAATAAACAAACTTTCCATATGATCTCGGTCGCTATGGCCATCACCTCCGGTGGGGTAATCCCACTGGTGAACAACTCTTATAAAAAGGAAGACAAAAGTAGCTCGGATAATATAGGAGAATCCATTAAGAAGATCACATATACAAATCTATTGAAACCAAAAAGTGTTAAAAGTAGCAAGGAAAAAATCCCTCCGAAACCGGTTGTATTGATTGAAGGGGAACCATTGTATTGATTGAAGGGGAACTAAGTATAACTTAGAAATTGTAGGAGGTCAAAGGCTTGATTATACAAGAAAATTTACAATTCATAGTAAATGGTAAGTTTTCATATGGTAAAACTGATATTATGGAGTTGAGAAAGAGTATAACCATACAATATGGTATTAAAGGAGATTTTAATATCGGGGTACTGGATTTAAGGCATATACTCATTCGATTAAGCATATTGGAAGATTACGTGAATATTATATCAAATGCTGTGTATTATATAAAAGACAAGGAGATGTATTGGTAGATGAGGACACTTGAGTGGGATCCATAGTTTGAGCCTGGTGTGGAAAAAACTATTAGCCTGGATATCCATGCCGGATTTACCTCCTAACTTTTTCGCTAAAAATCAATATTTTCAATTGCTTCGGTAGTAGGGAAGCCTTTAACGGTAAATATGGAAACTAAGAATTAGACCAGACCTCGCTGTACAAGAGTGAAGGTAAAAGTTGATCTTGTTGTTGCATTACCACAAAGGGTGAAGATAAACGAAGAAGATGATGTGACAGGGTTGATAAAATCTAAGTGGATAAATATTCAATATGATTATAAACTCAAATACATCAAGGAATATTGTCTTCAGGGTCATGATGAAAAGTCATTGGAATATTCATCCAGAATTATTTGACAAGGAAAAAAGAGACAAAGTTGAAGCATAAAAGGTACATGCAAAAGAAGAAGAGATGAATGAGGAAGTAACCAAGTCAAAAGGCTATGGAAGTAGAAGTAACTTTAAACAACAATGGTAAATAAGGAGAAACAAGTACAAAAGACAAGTATGGTCATATTGTAGGGGAGACTGACGAAGCCAACACAATCGATATTACAGTTGCAAATGCATTTTGATTACTTACACAAGAGCATCAAGAAGAAAAAAGTAGTGGAAAAGATAAAGAGAAGAAAAGGAAGCAACTTTAACAAAGCACGAAAGAATGGGTATTAAATAGCTTCAACAACAAATCACCAGATAACAAGGAGGATTCACTCACCAATCCAAAGATAGAGGAGAAATATAAAGAGGGGAAACCTAGTATATGGTTAGTAGCATATGAGATACATCAGATAATAAGGGGAAAGAAAACTAGAAAATAACAGAACAACAAGATAGACAAAATGAGTTACAAATTGTCAAGTATAAGGAGAAGGAATCTGCTAAAAAAGTGGTGGAGAATGTTTTACCTTTGGCAATACAAGTGGGAAATCAGGTTGAGTACCGTAACGAGGAGAAGCTATCTCTAGATGAGGGGGATTTGAGCAACGCTATTGAGAAGGTTGGAATAGATGGAAATTTATCTCCCAGACAAATACAGCAGTTGAAATCCAATCAAGGAATATGAAAGAAGAAGGAAAAAAGAACAAATATTCAACAATGTAGACAAAGAGTTCACTAAAGAATAAGTCTAAATAAATTCACTAATCTAGAATATCAGATCAGTGAATATGCAAAAAGTATTCACTAGGCTTATAATATTGCAGAAGAGGCATCAATCTTCATTCATTGGTTTAATAGAACCATTCCAAGATAACCATAATATTGATAAGTACAAGAAGAGATTAGGAATGAAGCAGGCAACAACTTGTTCATCTTGAAAGATCTGGGCCTTTATTGATGATGCAGTAGAGTGTTTGGTGATAAAGAATGAGGAACAATATTTGACTATTAAATTACTCAATCGACAGATTAATATTACGGTGGTAGTCATTGTAGTGTATGCTAAATGTTCTCAATATTCGTGATTAACACTGTGGGATTCTTTGGAGGACATGGCTCAATCATTTTAGGAACCTTGAATGGTGGGAGGGGATTTTAATGTGATTGTTAGTGAAGAAGAGAAATTAGGAGGCCTGTCAGTGATAATAGCAGATACAGAAGATGCCAGTCATTGTGTTAATTTGTTTGGACTACACGATACAATATTTAAGAGAAGCAAATACACTTGGTAGAATGGAAGAATAGATGGTGAATGTATCTTTAATTGGTTGGATAGGGTTATGTGTAATGAAAAGTTAGATGACTTTTTTCCACTTTTAGAGGTAGAGCATTTGGTTAGAAGTGGATCAGATCATAGCCCTTTGAAGATTCATTTCAGCACAACAAATGAACATATTTATAAACCTTTTAGGTTTCTAAATATGTGGTTAAAAGAAAAAGTTGGTTTATAAGTCCTAAGGAATAATTGGCATATGGATGTAGTAGGGAATTCATTCATCATCTTTCACCATAAACTGAAGATAGTTAAAACAGCATTGACAAAGTAGAGTAAAGAATACTTTGGTAATATTTTCCAGGAAATTGCTACACTGGAGGAAGTTATCAAGGTAAGATAAAAATAGTTTGAAGAGGTCCTAGATGGAAGCAATAGAGAGGCTTTATTCAAGGCACAAACAGAACTGAATACTTAATTAAAAAAGGAAGAAATATTTTGGAGGCAGAAGGCTGGCTTTGAATGGTTTAAAGATAGGGAAAGAAACACCAAATTCTTTCATACGATAGTAAGGGGAGAAGAAGTAGACTGAAGATTGCTCAAATACAGAATGATAAAGGGGATTGGTTAGAGGATCAGAAAGAGATTGTGGATGAGGCAATTATTTTTTTTCAAAAATGGTTCTCAAAGGGGATGAAGAATACTAATTTTAAAACATTAAATAAATTACCTATAGTAGTTTCAGAACAACAGAATGAGGAGACAAATAAGATTCCTGATATTTAAGAAGTCCAACAAGTAGTGATAGTACTAAGAAGGACTAGTGTAGGAGGTCCAGATGGCATGACAGAGGCTTTTTTCCAGGATGCATGGGAGATCATAGGGAAAGATATTCACAGTATGGTTATAGCTTTCTTTTGTGGATTTAAATTACCTAAATTTATAACACATACAAATTTGGTACTTCTACCTAAAAATTTAGTGATTAATAATTAATAATTTTTTAGACATGAGACCAATCTATTTGAGTAATTGCTTGAATAAGACATTTTGAAGAATTATTCATGAGAGGACTAAATCAGTGCTACCAGATATAATTTTAGAAGAATAGTCTAGATTTGTGCAAGGAAGAAGTATATCAGAGAACATATTGATGGTGTAAGAAATAGTTGTAGATATAAAAAAGAGGGGTAAGATTCCTAATTTGGTAATCAAGCTAGACATGATGAAAGAATATGATAGAGTTGACTAGCATTTCTTACTAAAGTATTGAGGAAGGTGGGTTTTAGTGAATTGTTGATAGATATGGTAGATAGACTTGTAGGAAACAATTGGTACTCCATTCTGATAAATGGACAACCTAAAGGTTTCTTCAAGTCGTATAGAGGATTGAAGCAAGGAGATCCCCTATGACTCACCCTTTTTATTATTGCAGAAAAAGTAATGTCTAGAACATTGAATTCATTGATGCAGTCTAAGGAATTTAAGATGGTTGGACTGCCTAGAGGGAGCCCAAGGTGAATAACTTTGCATTTGCAAATGATATGATTATATTATGCAAAGTAGAACTTCACACAATGCAGCTGGTGACTAGCACAAATTGGAGAAATATGAAAGAACATCTGGTCAAAAAGTAAACAAGGAGAAGAGTTCTCTTTATTTACATAAAGTAGTCTCTCAAGGTGTTGTGATAATGGCAGAAATAGTTACTGGATATTAAGAAAAGAATTCCCCTTCACCTATTTAGGTTGCCATATTTTTCATATGAGGAAAAGAAAGGACTACTACCAGTCAATAATGAGCAAAATTAGTAGGAAATTACAAGGATTGAAAGGGAAATTGTTCTCATATGGAGGAAGAGCTGTTTTGATAAAACATGTTCTTCAAAGCATTCCAATTCACTGTTTGTATTTGATGAACCCCCTTTAAATATGATGAGTACAATCCAAAAAATGTTTGCTCAATTTTTTGGAGTAGTCATATAGGAGGGAGGAACAGACAATGGGTCAAATGGAATAAACTTTGTGTCCTGGAAGAAGAAGGTGGATTGGGGTTCAGAAAGGTTCATTCAAGATGTACCAATGGCTTTATTTTGTAAGCTGTAGTGGAACTTTAGAACTTAGTATTCAATATGGAGTAGATATATACACAACAAGTATTGTAAAAAACAACATCCAAATAAAATTGTGTGGAAAACTAGAGCAGGAACATATGTGTGGATAAAAATGTTAAGGGCAAGGGATTTAGTAGAGCACCAAATTTATTAAGAATCAGAAGAGGAAATTATAACCTCTATTTTGATAATTGAATCATGGAAGGGGATTTATATAATATGGAGCAGAATTCAAAAGAGTGGGATTCAACGTACCAACAAGTGAAAGATGTAATCTAGGGTAGAGAGGGGATTTGGTATATGCAAAAGGTACATATGCATTCTGCCTAAGGGATGCAAGAGGGGGTTTATTATATGTAGAAGGTACAAGAATGGAAGATACTACAAATACTGAACCAGAAGCATATGCAATATTCAAAGCAGCAAATCATTGTAGTCAAGCCAATTTTAACAAAATCATTATTTAAACAAATTCAATGGTTATGTTGAAGGTATTGACTAATGAATGACAGTGTACATGGAATTTTCTAGATACTAAAGAGCATATCAGTTCAATTTTGAAAGATAACCAGGTACAATTTAAGCACATAATGAGGGAAGGGAATCAATTGACTGGTTACTGTACAAATTTAGCCATAGATAAAAGGGATTTCAGGTTTACATCATTTCAACAGTTAGATAGCAAAGCAAGAAAGATTCTAAATAGTGATAAATTTCAATGTACTTACAACAGAATAACAACAAAGAAAGGATAAATAGAGGGAAGAGGCTGAAGGCTATAATGTCTACAGATAGTAGTCATCACAGTCAATATTTACATTCCTAAAGGGCACCAAAAAGATGAAAAAGCTGACAAGCCTATACAGAATCAGCCATAAAAAAGGACTCTTAGTCAAGGGAAAGGGTCACCGGATATTTATGCAACTATTACACCTGTGTGAGAATCTGCTGTTCAAGAATTTATGGGTCCGAGCATCCCAAAATCTTCATCCCATCTATATCTGCACATTAATGAGAAGGTCAATGAAGGCAAAGCAATGGAAAGAGTGGAAGCTGGTAACAATACTTACTTGGCCATGCAAATTGACTCAAGGGTCTAGACACGTCGATTTAGCACCAAAAAGCAAACAACATCTGATCCACCAGATAACTCAACTGAGGGAACTCAAACAAGGAAGAAATCAGCTCAAAAAATAAGAAAGAAGGTTGAACAACAACTTATGCAATCAACAAAAATGAGAGAAATTACTTCTGAGAGCTGAAGAACAAAGAGGAGGAGCAAACAAGGGCACAGTGTTGATGACCCAAAGTAGAACCATAAAAAATTAAACACTGAGGAGTGGAGACGACACCATTTTTCACCTGAGACTGAGCTTAAATGATGGAAATAGAAGTCTTTATATTTAGGAAATCCTATGCTCACTTTTATATGTTTGAAGGATTCGAGTTTAGGCTAATGGGCTGGACCCAAAATACCTTATTTTGCTTTTTTTTTTAAATTTTCCCATTGGGTTGTCCCATCCAATGTAGAAACAATTATTTTTGTGTTATGTGATTAATAAAATCCCACTATTAAATTTAAAAAACCATTAATGTTCAAGGAACTCAACTTTTGATGTATAAGAAGTGGCCTATTGATGTGCTCACTTTTACCCAAGGATCCAACCAAAAATTTGATGTGAAGTTGGGTAAAAGATTCAAGTCTCCAAAATGGCAAAATCGAACCTTGCCATTTCCTCACCTCTTCCAAGCCTCATCTTGGAAGATCTGGATCTTTTGTCCCTCTGCCCTTATTACATATTAAATAGAAGTTGGGACAGAGATTCAACCCTTCTAAGTAGAGACACAAAAGAAAGTGGAAGGGGCATCGTGCTAAGATATTAAACTATGACAACCCATCACGCCACGAAAAGTGACACATATCGTTTTTATTTATTCATGATAGATTAGATTTTATTTTTGCATTTATTCATGCATAATCTTTGTAATATTAGTGCTAAGAGGAATTTTGACTAATGTTAAAAGAGGAATGTGTGAAATTACCAGTTTGTATAAGCACAAATGGCAGGAGACCCAATTGTTTGGTCTTAGTTACTGCGACCGTGGTCCATGCCACTACAATAGCGGAGGCCACATCACTGTGTTCGTGGAACTAGGACCATGATCGTGGTCAAATCAGTTTAAAAGACCATTCGAATGCCCTTTCTTTCTTACACATCTCTTAATTTCTCTCAAAATTCTTCAAATTTGTGGATTTGCATTGCATATCCAAGTGTCATTATCCCTTTCATCAACTAATTTATTAAGTTGTCTCAACTTCTTTGATTTGGATACAATTACATGCTTAGAACTTGTAGTTTATGCAAGGCCTAAAATGATGTTTTCATTACTAAATGAAAGTTAATTTATGATTATTGCTATGGTTAGCTATTGTAGTTGGTATACACACTAATGGGAAAATCTTGAGTACCCAAAATTAGGCCTAAAGCTGCTTGAATTTGAAGTGTGCACCATGTGTTTGATTTAACGCCCCAATGAGTCCAACTTGAATTCTTTCAAGTCTGGGTCCCTAATCATTTATTCTAGTGGGAACAAAGAATTGGGGTTAAAATTATGTTTAGAAGAGTGTGCAGAATTTGTTGACTAAGGTCTCAAGTACCTCGATCGCAGTCAATGCTCCCCGATCTCCATACTCGAGGGCAGTGTCTCCAGGAAGTAAAAATTTTTGTACATCTAATTCTGCCCCCAAAATCTTTCGTAACATTGCCATATGCATTTATTTGTTTGATCTAGCATGTTTTTGGTATGATAGTGCTAATGATGGCCTAGGTGGCATTGTTTACAGGATATAAGCCTCAGAGACGGAAGAATTTGACAACACCAGATTCATGTCCCTACAAAGTTAGAACCTCTATAATGCAGACATTCATAGGACTAGGTTACTCCCTGAAAGAGGTATTAGCTTAGACAAGGTAGAGGAGAATCTCCTAGGAATACCTGCTAGACTTCTTGAAACTCAGTAAAGGTACTTTACCCTGGACCCTTGCTATGCAAATGAGTAGTGGGTACGGGAGTTCTACGCTAACCTAAGCATAAATTCTTTCATAAACCCAGTGATGACTATTAGGGAAAAGCAAGTGAACTTTGGGACGGAGAAGATCAACGAGGTGTATAACTCCCAAATACTGATATGGAGCTGTTTTATGCAAAATCATATTAGCCAGGGACCTGGATGACAAAAATTTTATATCCTGGCAAAGAGGTTCCATAGGCCACTACCAAGAGAGACGTTCTGCAGAATGACTTCACAGCTAAGGCCAGGCTTTGGCTGAATATTATCTGTAACTGAGTATCACCATGCACTAATATGATCATTGTTATAGAATTTCAAGCTCAGATGGTGACATGTCTTTTTCTAGGCATCACCCTGAATATAGATGAGATTTTATACTCAGTGCGGAGGTGCTTCAGAAATCATAGAGGTACATATATTCTCCTCACTTCCCTTATCAAAGAGCTATACAGAAGGGCACAGGTGGAGAAATATGACGCAAATACATGGGTACTCACAGTCTCCCATATCTTTCCACTTAAGTTAAGGGGTGAGGGTGCCCCAGGTCTGAGCAAGAAAAGAAAGGTGCACTCAGGTAAGTCGACCTAGGAGGGCACAGATTCTTGTAGACCTTTATTAGTTATCCCCTTCGATGATATCCCAGGCCAGAGGCAGGAGGTTAGGGAGCTAGTGTCTAGGTTTTCTTAGGGACCAGGAGAGCCATCCACTAGACTATGGGAAATAAAGGGAGGTGAAGAAAAAGAAGGAAGCCACTATCACTAATTTGGAGAGAGCTTATTCAGCCTTAGCTTCATCACACAGGGACCTCAGGGATTTACATGAGAATATGTTAAAAAGAGAGAAGAAGAAAGATAAATTCTTCAAGAAGCTATGAAAGGGGGTGAAGGATATCTTCAAGGGGCTCAAGCCCAACCATCAACTACCTTCCCTTAAGATGGATAGTAAGGATAAGGCCCCTGTTGATTGATTTACTAATAATGTTGATGGTGATGGTGCAGAGTCAATGGAAGAGAGCAGCTCTTGATGTAGATTCAGGGAGACCCCTTTTACTCTTGCCTTATTGCACATGCAGTGAGGACACTGCATTCCTTGTAGTTGGGGTTGCCCCTGGATTTATATTATTGTGATGTTGTATTACTAGATATTTTATTTTATGTTGTTATTTTGGGATGACATTCTGGATATTATTTGGTTTTGATTTTGGAATGCTACATCCTTGGGTACTCTGATGGTAGCCATGTTTTATGGAATATCATGTTTTTCTTTTAGTTTTAGTTTTTATTCTTACTATAGTTTTATTTTGATTTTCATGATACATGGATAGCTTTGCCCTATGATAGATTGAGTGACGATATTTTTAAGGGTATAACATCGTGACTGGGTTTTAAGACAGACACAGGGAAATTCTAAGTACCCATAGCATATGTCTCATAGATGTAGGGGAATTCTGAGTACCCTTGGCATTGTTGATTTGGGATCATGTTATAAACCATTAGCAAAGTCAGAGTAGCCATATGGGTGGTTTGCCCATTTTGAGCCAAAATGTGAGGCTAAGGCTTTAGTTTTTGCCATAGTTTAGCAAATTGTGTAGGGTGCTAATATAAAATGAACAACCCCCTCTGTCCAAAATTTTTTAAAAATTAAGGGCATGGACGTGAGAAATTTTGTAATAAAACTTTTTCTCTTTTTGTGGCTCTGTAAATTTTTGACTTGTGAATAGAAATACATACTCCAATTTTATCTCTAGTGGGAGGAAAAGTTGAACTCCCTTGGCGAATTTTGCATGCCATGTGAGGTGAGCTATTTACTTTTATCTCTTATATACTTGAGTAATCTAGAACTTGCCCCATTAATCTTTCAAAGGTAATTTTAATTGTAGTTGGTTGGAGAAATGATCTTAGGCCATCTTTATGACTTTGGAACCCTCTCTAGTATAAAAATCATACCCGTGCATAAAGTTAATCCCTAGTTACCTACTTTGAGCCTTTGGACCTTTCTTTGGCAAACTCATTACAAACCGTGAACCATTCTTTTTAACCCTCTTTTGGACTATACCCTCCTTGAACTTGAAAATACAACTTGAGGTAAAAAGCCTAAGTTGGGAGTGGTAAAGATTGACGGAAGGAAGTTTCAGGCCACGAAGTCGTAAGTGAAATGCCTAATGTGCCTTAGCATTGAAAATAAATAAATAGAAAAAGAAAGGATCCAACAAAGAAATGAATTGCACGAAAGTTGCAAGAAAAAAATAAAAGAAAAGTGGTGAACAATAGAGGCCAAAAATAGGCATAAAAAAGAGAGAAAACAAAGAGGGTGGCCCATAGTCAAAAAGGCAATTTAAATAGTGTGATGTTGATGTTCAAGAAAGGAAGTAGACATATTGTCCCAAATGATATCCTACCCTGGCCCAAACCTATGTTACAAGCTTAGAAAGTCCTTTAAGATCTTCGACCATTTACTTTCATCATAGTGGCGATTGAAAATAGGGGCCAGCCTATGGTATGACACTTATTGCATAGAGATTTCTTTTGTGAGGGAGAGGGTTTTTGCACTTAAAATTCCTTGTTGTATATTTGGTAGCCTGGTGTGTGGAATTCTCTTTCTTATGAGGTTGGCATGTAAAACAAGCTGAGGTGGGTGATTTTATCACCTCCCGAGCAATGAGGCAAGTAGGGTATAGCTGTGAGACCCCATACTTTTCCTAGCTTAGTTTAGCTCCTAGTGTGTCAAGGGACAAATTTAAAATTGTATAACTCTAGATACATGTAGAATTTTTCAGCAATAGATCCACTAAATTGTACGTAATTGAACTAGCTTTCCAACGATACCAATTTTTTGTTAATTATATACTCGATCGAGAAGTTATGGCAACTTTAGTGAAAATAGTAGAGCACCATGTCACGGTGAGGTGCAGTGTCACAATTGTCCAATTTCTAGTGAAGCATTGTGATTAGCCTGCATCGCGGTGAAGCCCAAATTCCTGTTCGTCCCTTTTCTAGTAGGTCACCGCGATTTATTGGTATCGTGCCAGAATCCTCAATGGGATAGAAACTGCATTGCAGTAGAGTGTAAATAACACTCGTCCTTTTTTAGTGACATAACGTGATTACGCCGCGTCGCGCTAGAGCCCAAAATTGTACTCATCCTTTTTCTAGTAAGCTACCGCGATTGCAGCGTATGGCGCTGGGGCCTAAAATTGGGATTCCATTTTCGGGTTAATTTTTCCAAAGGGTAACCTAGTTATTTCCCAATCCCCCAAATCATGTAAAACACGAGATTTAACCTATTCTAAGCATTATATTCTCACTTTTCATTAAATTACTCTCAGAGAACCCTAGAACCTCAAAACTTAAACCTCAAGAAATTCAAATTCCACCATTCTTTTTACAAGACAACCAAAAAATTCAAGATTCTCAATTCAAGAACTTCAAGAATCAATCTTCAAGATTACAAATAGGAACTCAAAGTTCAGGCTTCTTCACCTATTCATCAATTAAGGTATGTGGGGTTTTCAGCATGGATAATTCTTTCATCCTTGTGTCCAAAATTTATTTTTGAAGATAATTTCACATGTATTTACATGAGTTTCAAATTAGGGTTCATACCTAAATATTGCTATTTGAAGATTATGAGATTATAGGTGATTTAGATGTTGAGTTACATGTCTACTTTCGTATTTTTATGCGTATGACACTAATTTCCAGATTTAGAATTGAATTGTCAATACTTTCATTATTTAGAATGAACTTTATGATGATTTGACATAAATTTGATGCATGGGTTATTAAGACCTAGTTGAGTATTTATATTTCAAGAAGATTATGGTTTTAAGAATCCCATGATTAGTTATATTAAGATTTTGAACAAAGATTTGATCTTTTGATCTCAACTTAGATATGGAATGCACTCTACAATTTTAACTATAGTTTACAGTAAATAGATTCACAAGAGGTTTTCATTATAAACCCTTATACTAGTTTTAAAAGTATATTTTCTACAGAATGAGCATACAGATTAAAGGGAGAAGTATTTAGCACCGAGCTATCTATGTTCTCATGCCCCAGAACTACGAGAAACCGTAGGTTCAAATTATCAATTTTTTTTATTTTTATATGGATGACAGATACAGATGTGATCACTTAGATTAGGTTATACTCCATGGCAAAAGTATGACACCTCTCCCTAATGTGAGGTTTTCCCATAAGGGAACTAGACGTTGGACTCTATATTAGCTCACATGGTTTATGTCGATTAGAAGAACTGTCCTACAGCCTACAGAAAAGAGTAAAGAATAACAAAATAGCTTTAAGAAAACTAAGTGTAAAGGCTCATGATTTTATTTAGATATTATTTCATATAAGTCACTAGCTAATAGATTTCAGCTTTTAGTTTACAATACAGAGGTGAGTCCTTTTACACTTAGCATGTATGATTAAAAACAGATTTCAAGTACAGATTTAGAAGTGTGGTGGATCACAACATTCATATAGTATATTTTATCATTCATGATTTAAGATTACAACTTTCAATTACTCAAGCCAAAGTGAGCCTTTATTACTTAGCATGGATTATTTATGAGAAAGGTATATGTATTCCCTCACTGTTTTACAATGCATTTCATCCACATATACTCAGTACATTCCAGAAATACTAATCCACATATACGTCTATGTGCTACATTGTCTCATAATGTAGGTTTAGGTACTTAGTTTCAGCAGCGTGAGTGATTTCTAGCATCTCCATCTACATCACGATAGTTGGTGAGTCCTCATAGTTTGGGGACCTAGTTATTTAGTTTTTATAGTTTATTATAGTAGTTGATTCAGAATTTTCAGTCAGTTCAAGCTAGCTGGGGGCTTATACCAGTGGGTCTCTAGTTATTAGTAGTAGAGGCTTGTCAGACTGCTAGATATGATTCAGATTTCTAGTGTTGATTGTTCAGACTTTTGAGGAAAATACTTTCAGATATAATGTTCAATTAATTTCAGTTGAGCTCAGACAAAATTCAATATTTTAGCTTTGATTATATATCTATATTTTTTTATTATGAGCTTTAGATTTAGTATAAGGCTTATATGGTTAGCTTAAGGCTACTCGTAGTCTTGAGCACCATGTGACATCTCGGGACCCATTTTTGGGGCATTACAAACTTGGTATCAGATCCTAAGGTTATAATATTCCTAGGGAGTTAGAAAAGTCATGTTACATAGAGTCTTGATAATGGGTGTGAAGCGCACGACATTTATAAGCAAGAGGCTACGGGGCATTTTTAGGAAATCATCTCTTTGTTTTATGATCTATCGTGCTTACAGTGTCTTTATCTACTTTTAACTCATGCTTTTACGTGACAATTGAATATGACTCCTCACCAAAATAATACCTGCAAAAATAATAACCAGCCACCCCAACTCGCTGACCCTCTGAATGAAAATGTATCCCATGCTGAATTTCAAGCTGCCTTTCAGGCGTTGACCTTCTTTGGGTACCTCCTGATAGGGAAATAGAATTTGATATTGACATTCTTCTAGATACTCATCCCATCTCTATTTCTCCATATCATATGGCTCCATATGAGCTTAAAAAGTTAAAAGAGCATCTTAAAGACCTCTTAGATAAATTCATTAGGCCCAGTGTCTCTCTATGGGGCGCTTCATCCTATTCGTGTGAAAGAAGGATGTTTCTTTGCGAATGTGCATTGACTATCGTCATCTGAATGAAGTCATAATCAAAAACAAATATTCTTTTCCTAGGATTGATGGCTTATTCGACCAACTTCAAGGTGCAAGTTATTTCTCCAACATAGACCCTAGGTCCATCTTTTACTAGATTAGATTAAGGAAATATGATATTCTAAAGGCAACTTTCAGAACCCGTTATGGTCATTTTGAGTTTTTAGTTATGTCCTTCGGGTTAACAAATGCCCCAACAGCCTTTATGGACTTAATGAACAGAGTGTTCAAACAGTATTTGGACATGTTTGTCATAGTCTTGGTCTATGATATTCTTGTCTATTCTCGTAGAGAGGATGATAATGTAGGCCATCTTAGTATTGTGTTGCAAACTCTTAGGGATCACTAGTTGTTTGCCAAATTCAGCAAATGTGAATTTTGGCTAAGATCAATAGGTTTACTTAGTTATATTATTTCCAGTGATGGCATTAGAGTTGATTCTAGAAAGATAGAAGAAGTAAGAAACTATCCTAGACCTATCTCTCTATCAAACATTTGAAGTTTCTTAGGCTTAGAAGGCTATTACAAACGTTTTGTTGAAGGTTTTTATTCTATTGCATCCCTTATGTCTAGATAACTCGAAAAAAGTTAAGTTTCAGCTGTCATATTCTTGTGTGAAGAGTTTTCAGGAGTTGAAGACTCGACTTACTTCAGCCCCAATTTTGGCACTACCTGATGGTACAAATGGATTCATTGTATATTATGATGCCTCTAGAATAGGTTTGGGTTATATTTTGATGTAGAGAGGTAAGGTTATAGCCTATGCCTCTAGATATCTTAAACCTCATGAAAAGAACTACCCTATCTATGACCTTGAGCTAGCTGTTGTGGTGTTTGCATTGGAAATTTGGAGGCACTATCTTTACGGGGTGCATATTGATGTATTCACAGATCACAAAAGCTTGAAGTATGTGTTTACTTAAAGGGAGTTAAATCTTCGTCAGAGAAGGCAGTTAGAATTGTTGAAGGATTATGATATGAGTTTGTTGTATCACCCGGATTATGATAGATTATCTATGGACAGTGTTGCTAATATGGAGAATGATAAGAGAGAATTAGTTTAAGAAGTTCACCGATTATCTAGATTGGGTGTGAGGTTGGTTAACTAAGCTGGAGGGAATAGTTGGGTTTAGAGTAGTTCAAAATTTTCTCTAGTTTCTGAAGTGAAAGAGAAGCAGGATATGGATTCTAGTTTGGTCAAACTAAAGGGTTTAGTTAAAGACCAAAAGGTAAAGGTTTTCTCCCAAGGGGGAGATGGTGTGTTGAGATACCAGAGTAGATTGTGTGTGCCATGTGTTGATGATTTAAGGCAGCAAATTATGGAAAAAATGCATGGTGCGCGTTACTCCATTAATCTAGGAACCACTAAGATGTACCGTAATTTGTGGGAAGTCTATTGGTGGAGTGGTATGAAGAAAGATTCACAAAATTTATAGCTAAGTGTGCAACTTGTAACAGGTTAAGGTAGAGAACCAAATACCTGGTGGCATATTGCAGGAATTTGGTATTCCTACTTGGAAGTGGGAAGAGGTGAACATGGAATTTGTGACAGGTTTACCCCATTCGTGTCGTCAGCATGATTCGATAAGGGTTATTGTAGACAGATTGACCAAATCAGCCTATTTATTACCAGTTCTTACATCCTATACAACTGAAGATTATTCTAAGTTTCATATCAGTAAGTTAGTTAGATTACATAGAATTCCCTCATCCATCATCTCAGATAGGGGTACTCAGTTTACCTCTCAGTTTTGGAAAGCCTTTTAGAAGGGTCTTGGTACCCAAGTTCATCTTAGTTCAACTTTTCATCCGCAGACAGATGGTCAGGCAGAGAGGACCATTTAGACCTTAGAGAATATGTTAAGGACATGTGTTCTTGATTTCAAAGGAAGTTAGGATGACCACTTACCGTTGATCGAGTTCATCTACAATAATAGTTGCCATTCTAGTATTCAGATGGCCCCATTTGAGGCTCTGTATGGGCGGAGATATAGATCACCAGTTGGTTGGTTTGAAGTGGGTGAGGCCACTTTAATTGGGACAGATATGGTGTTTGACGCCATGGAGAAAGTTCAGTTGATTTGAGAGAGATTGAAAGCAATTCAGAGTCTTCAGAAATCTTATGCAGACATAAGAAGAAGAGATCTTGAGTTTGAAGTAGATGATCTTGTGCATTTGAAGGTTTCACCCATGAAGGAGGTGAAAAGATTTGGCAAATAGGGAAAATTTAGTCCCCGATATATGGGTCCCTACAGGATTTTGAGTCATGTCGGGAAGGTAGCGTATGATCTTGAGCTACCTACAGACTTGTCATCTGTTAACCTAGTGTTCCATGTATCCTTATTGAAGAAGTGCATGGACGATTCAGCTGTTGTAATCCCTCTAGAAAGCATAGACATTCATAATAGCCTTACATACGAAGAACTTTCAGTAGAGATTCTTGATCACCAAATCTGTAGACTAAGGAACAAAGAAGTTCCCTTGGTAAAAGTTCTCCGGTGAAATTAGTCCGTTGAGGGTGCAACTTGGGAAGCAAAAGAAGACATGCGTACCAAGTATCCTCACCTCTTCTCCACAAACTCAAATTCATCCTAAGGTAACAATCTTCCTTAATTCAGTTCTTTTATAGTCTCAGTTTCATCTATGTGATTATCTTTATGTCAAGCTATGCATTTGTAGATTAGTTCAGTCGCTCAGTATGCTTTAGATTTAGCCATGCAATTTTGTTTCAGTTATGTATGACAGTATATAGCCTCAGTTCCTTAGTTTAACTAGTCTCATTCAAGGACGAATGTTTCTAAGGGGAAGATATTGTAATACCCCATACTTTTCCTAGCTCAGTTTAGCTCCTAGTGTGTCAAGGGACAACTTTAAAAATGTATAAATCTAGATACGAGTAGAATTTTTCAGCTATAGATTCACCAAATTGTAGGTAATTGAACCAGCTCTCCACTGTTACCAATTTTCGCTTAATCTGATACTCGGATGAAAGTTTAAGGCAATTTTAGTGAAAATAGTAGTGCACCACGATAGCACCGCATCGTGGTGAGGTGCAGAATCGTAATTGTCCGATTTTTAGTGAAGCACCAATATTAGCCCGCATCGTGGTGAAGCCCAAATTCCCATTCATCCCTTTTCCAGTAGCTCACCGCAATTTGTCGGTATCACGCCAGAATCCTTGAGGGACAGACACCGCATCACGGTGGAGTGGAAAATGACACCTGTCCTTTTCTTGTGACGCAACGCAATTACACCGCGTCGCGCCAGAGCCCAAAATGTCACTCGTCCTTTTTCTATTAAGCCACCACAATTTTGGCGCGTCACACTGGGGCCCAAAATCGGGATTCTAGTTCCGAGTTAATTTTTCCAAAGGGCAACCTAGTCATTTTCCAAGCCCCCAAATCGTGTAAAACACAAGATTTAACCTATTATAAGTATTATATGCTCACTTTTCATCAAATTACTCTCCAAGAAACCCTAGAACCTCAAAACTTAAACCTCAAGAAATCCAAATTCCATAATTCTTTTTCCAAGATAACCCAAAATTCAAGATTCCCAATTCAAGAACTTCAAGAATCAATCTTCAAGAGCACAAATAGGAACTCAAAGTTCAAGCTTCTTCATCTATTCATCAATTAAAGTATGTGGGGTTTTCAACATGTATAATTCTTTCATCCTTGTGTCCAAAATTTATTTTTGAAGATAATTTTACATGTATTTACATCAGTTTCAAATTAGGGTTCATACCCAAATATTGCTATTTGAAGATTATGAGATTATAAGTGATTTAGATGTTGAATTGCATGTCTACTTTCGTATTTTATGCGTGTGACACTAATTTTGATATTTAGAATTGAATTATCAATAATTTCATTATTTAGCATAAAATTTATGATGATTTGACATGAATTTGATGCACGAGTTATGAAGCCCTAGTTGAATATTGATATTTCAAGAAGATTATGCTTTTAAGCATCCCATGATTAGTTATATTCAAATTTTGAACAAAGATTTGATCTTTTGATATCAACTTATATATGGAATCCACTCTACAATTTTCACTACAGTTTACAGTAAACAGATTCACAAGAGGTTTTCATTATAAACACTTATACTAGTTTTAAAAGTGGATTTTCTATAGAATGAGCATGCAGATTAAAGGGAGTAGTATTTAGCACCGAGTTTGGTATGTTCTCATGCCCCAGAACTTCTAGCATAAAAGATGTAGTTATAGCTTCACAAATTAAATAGATGACTCATTGCATAGTCTGAATTACCACAAATTTATTAAAGATAATACTCACAAAAGATGGAACAAACAATCTATTCCTACAATATCCTAAATAAAATCTGAACTTTGACTCAAAAAAACCACTTATAGAAAAAAAACCAATTCTAAATGGTGAGATTCAGAGTTTTAGCATACTTGCACAAAATTTGGATGATGAAACGAATCAATAATGATCAACAAGAGCATTATTTTCTTTAACTAAAGAAATTTGCACAAGTTTCTGAACGAATGAAATTATCTGCAAATGGCACTGTCTAAAATGTCTAAACAAAATCCAAACTTTAATCCTAAGTAGATACTCTTGGGTTCATGAAGGCTAAAAGAATAGGAAACAACACTTAACACCACTTGCTCCTTTCACAACTAATATTGCTAATACGTTAGTTGAAGCCTATATGAAATTTGTACAATAACCGAAATACTATTCTGTTACAGAACTTAAAGGGAAAAAATTAATGACTTGAGCAATAACAACCAAATAATCACTTCAAAGCATGTAGTTCAAGAACCTTATATGGTATTGTAAACCAGAAAGATCCTAGAACAATAATCAGAGAGTGCAATTTTGTGAGCCAAGGGTCTGTTTTGATCATTTTTTTAGTCATATATATAAGGTGTCTGAACAAACTTAGGATATGAGAAAGAAATATCATAGTAAGAATCCACTAACATTATAATATATGGATGGCCCTATTCAAACAAACAACAGAGAGGTTCAACGAGTTTTTGCACCAAGAAAGCATTCTAGTTACGACCTCCAAAAACTTAGGAGCAAATAGAGCATCAGGGAAAGAATCAACCTGTAACAATTATATGAATGAGCTCAACAGAGGTGATCGTATACTTATTCCTGTCAAATAAATACCATAAATGGAACTAAACCATACATAAGATTATATTCAAATAATTCAGACTAAACTTGAGAAAAAATTGAATGCAATAATGGAACGACTGGGACGGGCAAAGGGATATCACAATAATACAACCATTTCCACTTCATCGCATCAAAATCCTATGGCCTTTGAGGCCTTATACAATATATAACCCCAGCACACAACATTATCAAAATGCCAATAAGACTATAGAAGGACAAGAAAATTGTAAAAAAGGAGGAGGTATTACTTGTTTCAAGGTAGCAAAATGAGGCCTTGAGTTGTTGTCGGAACCTTGACCACCACTGAAAATGGTTCTTCAAGACTTTCATGAATTTCGATCAATCGACAACTTCTAAAAATTTTAATAAAAAGAAAATTCACTGATTTTTTGCTCAAAATAGTTTTTCACCCTCTTGAGACTTCCTTTATTTTAGCTCAAGGATGAGCTTATATAGAGAAAATTTTGGGCTCAACTTTAAATTTCCAACGATGTGGTACAAAGAGGAATAAAGGTAATTTAGAAATTTCCTTAGGAATTTTCTTTTGGATTTTGAAAAGAGGATAAGGAGGTGGGCTGGATTTTGTACGAATTTGTACTAATTAGTACAAAATTCAAATTGATCATCAGATAAGCCTGAGCTATTGGAAATAATAGTTATTGATGTTGCTTGGGTCGGAGTCGGGTTGCTGGATTGGGTCACGGGTTGTGGGTTGAGTTCGGGTCGGAGATGGGTTATCGTTTTATCGGTGGATAGGTCAATGGTTTACTGGAGTTTTGTTGGCTGCTATAGAAGTTGTTGGCTGTTGTTTTTGTGCGTATTGCTAGGGGCTGAAGGCTATTGTTGAAGAAGGTAAAGGGAATGGGTCGGGTAAGGCAGTTTTGGGCTGGATCATTAGGATTTAAGTGGGTTGCTGAAGTTGTGTTAAATTAGGCTAGTGGGGGCTAAAATTGATTTTAAGATTTGGGGTTATTTAAAAAATAACCCCAATTAGTTTAAGAGCCGGCTAATTTTATTTAATGCAATTTTGGCCAATTTAATTTCAATTATTACTGAATTAGATAATTTTGACCAAATTCAATTGAAATTTGATACAAATCAATATCTTGTTCAATCCTGAGCTTCTTGATTTTGTAAAATCAAACACATATTTATCCAAATAAATTATTTTTGAGGATAAATTATATTTAAATTAAAATTTTAATCATTATATTTATTTTCAAGATAATCCTTAATTAAAATTCGATATTCTATCGAATAAATATTTAAGTGATGAAATTACATATATTTTTCGTATAATTAATTACGATAATATATAATCGCCACTTAAAATGACAAAATTACCCAAATAATACTTTTAAAGGGTTTTTCATCTGAATAAAATAAATATTGTAATTTATTTAAAATCAAAGAAACTCGGGACTAAACTTAGTCGGGAAGGGAAAAAATTAGGTGTCAACACTTGATATTCACATCATACATAATCCCATCTATAGAAAAATCTTTAGGTCTACCTACAAACATAATACAAAATTGTTAAGTAACTAATACTCAATAATCGGTAAAGATATGTTATTAGAAAATTACAACATATTTTAAAACTCACAAAATATACATATCAAAAAAATAAAAAAATGATAAACATATGAAATTTGATAATTTCAACATATTTTAATACTGACAAAACATACACATCAAAAAAATTTTAAAATAAAACAACTTACTTAAACAATAAATATAATATCATAATAGGTTACTGAATGTAATATGACCGAATAAAAATATTTGACAATCAATAATCATACACCTATTAATTAATTGAACAATATTTTTTTGTGACTTTCCACCACATTATCGCAAAAAATCAACAGGTCAACATCACATAAGAGAAAATAAATATAAAAAATAATATTAACTTTTTCTCTAAATGTCTTTTTCTTAATCAATAATAAGACAATATATATTTCAAAAAGAAAAAAAGAATTAATACAAAATATCAAGTTAATAATTAATATATACCCGTTGCATTCCATCTTCCTCCATGATGTATCATTATTGAATGCAAATTATTACAATTCATATTATGAGTCACGTTTTTTAAATTTGAAAACTCAAGAAATTGATTTTCATATGAAATACTAAAATCGATATACCTTAAAATATCATTTAAAACAATAATATTTTTTGGATGATTATGATTGAAAAATCATATATTTTTATTGAAAGAAATGCAAGTTATTGAAGAAGATGAATCAGATTCATGTATGCTTTAAAAAGTGGGGAAAAAAATGGTTATGAAGACATTTTGGGTGTGATTGAAATCTATTATTAACTTCAATCTATTTTTAAGGAAAGTATATTTATTTTTAGTAGTATAAAATTTGTATTTTCCATATTTGAATTGGTATTTACTTTTTTTTGTTTTAGAAAAATGAATATTTTTTTATAAAAGTAGCTATAACTTGCAAACTTAAAAGTTTTTCTATAACTTGCATTAAACAATCTAATATTGTATATTTAGTTTTTTTTACCTAAATTATATCAATTATAAATTAAAAAATTGTGATACAAATTATGTTTTCTTAATTGAGTTTGGACCCAAGCTTAGCACGGGCCTCGTAAAACTAGTTTTGTTAAAAAAAAATAAGAATATAATTTTAACTAAATAAGATTGATGAGTTAAATATGTCTATTATTAATAAGAAATAATTTAATGACGTGACATGTAAATTAGAAGAGAAAGGACATATGAAATATTTTGTTTTTTTAGAATAATAGTGATAGTTGGTCATATTATTATCTTTAAAAAGCTAAAAATAATTTTTGTAGACAATTCAAAAAATATGAATGATTGTTCAGAAAAATAACCCTTGAATAAATATATGTCAAGTTTTCGTAACAATAAAGTTTTTCTAAGTATAAAAATTTCTTTTTAATAAACTAATGAATTTTTTCAAAAAAAAATTATTTTGATTAAATGGGTTTGATGAGTTAAATAGATTTAGTATTTTTAAAAAAGAGATTTTAATGACATGACATGCCAACTAAGAGAAAAAAAGACATTTTGAGGTGTTTAGTATTTTTTGAGGAAAAGAGGGATAGTTTAGTGATATAATAGTCCTAAATAAAACACAACTGATATTTGAAGAAAATATCCAAAACTTGGGTGACTATTTGGCAAATTCACTATAGCAAACAAAATTAGAAAGAGAACAGGAAGAAAGCATATGCAATGAGGTTATAGTTTTTTTTAAAGAAAAAAAATCAATTTGTGGAGCTTTGGGTTTCTCTATTTATTCCAATAAGTCTGTAAAAAAATGGCTCAAATGAGCCCCAAAAATGCTGAAATAAAATCAAACAAAAATATTTGGCCAAATTCATTAAGGAACCCGCCAACATACATACATACATATATACATACATACATACATACATATATATATATATATATATATATATATATATATCTCCATCCCTAAAAAATATTGTTCCTATTTTGTTTTCCTCTTTTCCTTTTCCTTTCAAGTCGCTGCTTGAAGCTCTTTTTAACCTAACCTTTTGTTTCCTCTTGCTTTGGTCATCAATATTTTCATCTTGATGAAGTAGATCAGATTCTTTCTCAGCTCACAGAAGTAAGTTTTCATTCTTTTTATATCTTCTCCATTATTTTTTCACATTTTGTAATCCCTTTCCCTATATTTGCAGAGGTGTATTTCGGTGGATGTAGTGGATTTCAAGATGGATTCAATAGAGGTGTCAAGTCTTGTATGCTTTGGCTACAACTTATTGTAAGTCAAACCTCACCTCTATCTCATTTTTATCTTTTTCTTTTTTGATCTAACTCTTTCCTTTCCAGCTGAAGGACCAGTGGAGATTCCAAGATGCTCATATTTTTCTTCTTTGTAGGGTTCTTTCTCACCAATGAATCTATCCTTTGCCATCTGAATTCATGGCACTCACTTGTTACTGATGAAACTTTTTGTTAGCTAATATACTCTAGGCTAGGTAGCATAATGCTACTCACAGTTATGTAAGCCCTATAATTACAAAAACTATATCCATAAATATCATAACTGTGAGACCTTGTAGTGCTATTTTTAAACCTATTCAAGTAGAAGTTCATATACTGTTATCCTTCTTGATTTGATCCTCAATATTGATATTTTATGCTTTGTCTGCATTCAAAGTTTTTCTATACTCTACTTATAGTTTTTGAACTATGTGAACCTTTAAGAATCCATATTAATTGCACATTTCATTTGCCATCCTATTTGCTAATGGTTTGATTCCTTGAGAACATGCTTTATGTGTGACTATTTTCTCAGTATTAACTCTTGATTTTCCTTTATCTCTACTGCTTGTTGCATAGAACTTTCCATTTTCTCTTTACCATCTTTGTAATGCTAAGCGAGTATGTTTTCACACTTATGTTATCGATGTTGTTACTCTTACCGTGTCTAAGGGACCTCAAAATGGCTATTATTTCTGCATCCATATTAGTTTTGTAGCCTATTACCCGTGCTTCTACATACACTAAATTTTCTTGCCCATTCCTCTAAGAAAAGCTATAAGTACTACCCCCGAGATTTTCTCTACTCACCCCATCTGTGTTGCATTTGTTCCATTCATGTTGTGTCACTACTCACTTTACTACTTGATGCTGTAATCTAATCCTGTAGTCCTAAAACACCCCAATATTCCTTCCCAATTTATTGGGACATTAATCTAAGGGTATTTCAATTTTACAAGCTGGTATACAGTGTTTTGACACTGCTATTATAGCTTATAAAAATTGACTTTTTTTTCATGTCTCCTAACATGTTTTCTCTTCTATAGTTTCCACATCAGTATAGTTGGAATTTCCAAAAATATTTTTTTTAGCTTGGGCTTAAAGACTGCCTCCCACTATCCTTTGATTACTAGCTGTAGTCCTCTATGAATTTGGATATCTACACAAGAAGCAAACGACCTTCATAGCTTTTGGACTATGGGAGCTGTTAGAAAAATGCAGCTCATTATCTCCTGCTTATATCTCATAGAAATAGTATCTGAATGCAATATTTTTCCTCATTCTTTCAAGATCATCTTCTGTTTCTATTCTTCCTTTCCAACATTTTCTTAGTAGAAAACTAGTCTTAAAAGGAACGCCTCTACCCTAAATATTATTCCACCATTCTCCCTCCTATTTTATGCCTCATGATTTCATATGAAAACCCCACTATTGTTCTCTATCCACAAATGCTTATTAATTCCTCCCTCAATAAGCTTAGGGATAATACTCTCCACTATATAGTAAGTCATTCATTTAGATATTAGACCTCTCAACCTCTTCCTATCCCACTTCCCATCTGTAATATTGCCTATTCCATCTCTTCTTATCCAAACCCCTATGCTTCTATGAAATACAATGTGCCTTGTTTGTTCTAATTATCAAATCAAAAAACTAACTTTCCTTAACTTGATCTTCTATCAAATATCATGTTCAATCTCCTCTCATGATTCCAACATCTTTCTTCAAGAATGGGGGCTCCTGTTTTCTTTGTAATAAGGTGATGAAGCTTTTTGCACTATTTATTCCATATAAATAAACTTTACAAAGATGTGTGAGTTCTGTAATTCTACCAAAGTTTTTCAAAGAGTGCTTTCGAAACACAATGTAGGGATCGGAACGCTACTCCATTTCTCTGTAGATAACATATACTTTTTCATGTTACCCAATACTTCTTTTTTTATCTCTCGTCTTACACTAGAACAAATGTACAAACACTTGATGCAACTACCCGATAATCTTCTTTGGAGGATTCATTGCTGGTAGTAAGTATATTGACATAAAACGTAGCACATTTGCATTCAGTATGAATTTTTTTTATAAGATAATCATTTATTTTGCCATAACATATTTCTCTTATCTACCTTCTTATGTACTTTTTTCACCAGTTCCAAAAATGTGACTTTCTCTTTCTCCCATAGAAAATTGGACATCCTAAATGAGTTAAAAGGAAAGAGCTATGTCTTATATATGTTATTCTTCTCTGATCCCAACAATAAGAGATATGTTATTGTAAAAAAATAGAAAAAAACTTTTATTCAAATTTATCATCTATCCAAAAAAATTTCATATTCCCTCAACACTCCCATCCTTTTACATATATATTTTCTATTTCCTAAACAAAACAAAAATATGTCAACTACATATGACAAGTGATTGATTTCGGGACTCCATTTAAGAATGTCATATTCTTTGAATTCAACATATTCATTAAGCTTGTTCAAACCTCTAGCCAACACCTATGCTGCAATAATAAATATAGTAGAAGATAGTGGATCTCCTTGCATTAGTCCTCTTGAAGATTGGAAGAAATCATAGGATTTTTCATTAACCAGTATTGAATATCAATTCCTAGAAATTACTCTCTAGATCATATCAATAATGACATCTGAAAAATCAAACTTCCTTAGTACTTTAATGATAAAAAAATCATGAAACCCCATCATATGCTTTAGTCATATTCAACTTTACTACCACATTATGATATTTCTTCCTTATGCTAATATCCCTTATTATCTCCTGATCTAATAACACTATTTTTAGTTATGCTTCTTCCCTTGACAAAATCAAACTGATTTCTATAATATTAGTTATCAACCTTGTTATTCTTTCATGCAATACTCTTAAAATAATCTAATTAGTAGAAGTGTTAAGACTTAGTGGTCTAACATCTGTGAAATTATTCACATTCACCTTCTTCGAAAGCAAAACTAAATTAGTATGTGTTATGAATCTAGAAAGCTGATGCCTAAAAATTTTTCTTAACCATTTTTGTAATATCATTCCCAATTATTTTTCAATATCTTTGAGAAAAAAATCAAAAAATCCATCAGGTTAACTTGTTTTATCCCTGTTATGCAAAAACCACACATCTGACTTTCTCCATACTTGATAAGTCTATCCATTTCTTCACTCTATTTAGAGGTTATCATCTTTTGTATGAGTTTCGACATTCCATTGTCATCATATCTATAAGTTTCTATGAATTGCTCTTCAAAGAAAGAAATAGTCTCTGCTCTAATGTTCTCACTAGAACTACTATGTCTAGTTGTTTGAATCTCTAATAGGAGTAGCATTTTTCTTCTTCGCTTCACATAGTTATGAAAAAATCTTCTATTTCTATCCCCATATTGAAATCATTTTTATTCCTGCTTTCTGTTTTCAGAACTTCTCTTCTACATACAAAAACTTCTTTAGTTCAACCTCATCTTTATTGAGATAAACTCTATTTTCAACATAAGAGTTTATCTTCGTTAGAATTCCATTCACTCTTAATTCATTCTTTAAAGTAGCAATTTACTCAAAAATATTTCCAAATATCTTTTTGCCCTACTTTGCTTATATTTCTTTTACTATCTTGATCTTGGCCTGAAACTCAATAAAAGGACTACCCACAAAACAATATTTCAATTTTCCTTAATAATCTTCTTGAAATTAGAGTTTTTGTCCAAAAATTGATAAATCTGAAAGTCTTGGTTATTCGCTCTTCCTCTGTATCGGAAATCACATGTATTGGTGCATGATCATATCCCTGCCTCATCAGATGATGTAATTCATTACAAGTTAGGATATCTAAAAAAACTAATTACAAAATACTCTATCTAACTTCTTGAAAATATAACCTCCTTCAATTCTCCCATTCCACCATGTAAATTTGTTACCAGTATGCCTTAGTTCTGTTAAAGCACAATTATTTACATGTAGATGAAAACCCATAACCTCATATTGAGTGAAGTCTAGACCCTTTGCTTCTCTCTCTCATTCAAAATAAAATTGAAATCTCCATCCACAAGCCAAGGTATCTAATTATCATCAACAATATACTCCAATTCTTTAAAGCTCTAACCTTTCTAAAGCATAACACCTTGCATATATGATTGTAATAAGAATTTTCACATTAATTTTGTTGAATTTCATGGTTAACTACTGCATGTTGTGTTTCATCACATCTCTATTTCAGTAATCAACGTGCAAAACACATATCTTTGCTGAACAATCACAATATGCATTTTATAGGTCCAGTCTTCTTTTATATTGATCTATCTCTTTTGGACCTTAAAAAGGTCTTATTAGAGTTATAAGATTATAATGATGTCTTTTATAAAGATTCATTAATCTCTCAAAATCTATTTATGATTTAACAGACCTTATATTTTAGAAAATTAATTTCACAATCATTGAGAATATCTTCTGACTTATCCTTACTACTTTTTGTTTTAAATTGGAGAGTAGGTGTAGGCTGATTTGACTTATTTCTCTTGAATCACGCTCTCTGTTTTTTATTTTTTATGGGATAGATCTCCCTTACAACTTTATTTATGTTTTTTCCAATCTCCCCATTATCTTTCGTGTCTTTTCTATACTATTTTTCCTCTTTTGTGATTTTTTTAATAAATTAGGAATAACTTTATCCTTCTTATCAACCAACTCCACTTGCTTGGGGGATGAGCTTTCGTTATACTCGTTCACCATCTTATCCTAATTGTGATCCATGCTATTTTTCTCCATGTTACTACTTCTAGCATTTCCCTCATTCTCATTGTTTACCCCTTTCTCCACTATCTGAGAATCAACGGGCATAGGTGGGACTTCATTATTTTTTTTTTGATCCTCCTTTGCTCCTTCATCTTTATCCTTTGTGCCATTGCCATTTAAATTTTTTTCATCTTTGAAAGCCTCTTCTACTTTATATTATTTTTTTTCATATTTGTTGGTTGCTTCTCTTTATTTTCCCCCGTTTCATCCTGATTTTTTCATGCATCAAACTTATTGAGGGTATTTACTCCAAGGTTTTTTTGCTGAGTATGCTTATTCCAATTTTTCTTCATTTTTCCTCTCTTGTTTCTTCTCCTTTTCCCTCTTTCTATTTCTTTGTTCCTTGAATTTCTCCTACTATTTGTTCTTCTGTTGTTCCTCATTTGTTTAAGCTTGATTCACTTGCGCTTTATCACCTTTTTGGACTTTCTTTTCATTTTTATTTCTTTTTTTTTTCTACGTTGTCATTGTTCTTCTTTGGGTATAATTTTGAATGAATTATATAGCATTGTTGTTCATTAAGATTTTGAATTGAACAGTTTGTAAATTATTTAGGTATGTAGTTATATTTTGTTCTCACCCATTTTTTATTGACTTATCTTGATTGCTTACTTAGTCCTTCATCAATCCTTTTTGGTGAGCAGATCAACTTCTACCTTCACTTTAGCACAATTAGACCTTATTTGATTCCTTGTCATTAGATCCAACTCTAATGATTTATCTAATGAGAAAATAGCCTCTTTCACAAAGATGTGAGAACGCTTGAAGGAAAAAAAATTTGGAAATTGAAGTGGATATTTATTCCTCCTTATAAAACATAGGATCCAACTTTAGAGTCCTTATTGGATATGTCTATCCTCGTTATATAAACACAGGTTTTGACAATAGGTTCACATAATGCTCCAAATTGGAAGTCTCAATCAACACATTTTTATTGCTCAACAGTTTAATATTATATTCCCATTTTTCTGTTAATATTATTTGGAAATCAACCTCCTCAGATCTTGTATTTCTAGCCATTCATAGGAGAATTTTCCTATTATGGCATACTCTAAATTCTTCTTAATAATTATTTGTTCAACCTTATATTTCTCGCATATAACTCTAGGCTCACCGTGAAGGTATGCAGACATTTGTTTCATAGTGATAGGTTTTGCGACACTTGGTATGGGGTTAATATTATGGAAAAATTAAATCTTAAAATTTAATCATTTTTTTGGTAAATCTGTAACATCAACTCTATACATAATCATTTGTGTAATGCAAAGAATAAAAAAATAAAAATTAAAATAAAACATACGTTTCAGAGGAGTTGAACACTTCTACATTAAAAAGAAAGTGAACATACCTCCTTCAGAACTTAAATTCAACAACATTTTAGTAATGGCTTTTAATTCAATTAATGCTCACCATCAATAACTCAAAGTTCATCCGTCTTTGTCAATTTCAGAATGCTATATAAGGAGCACCTACAGAGAAAAGAAAAGACATAAAAAAAAGAGTCTTTCTTCTTTTCCCTTCTTGAATTATTTTGTGCAATTGGTTTGGGCAACCTTTAAACTTTCAAACATGAGTGCTCATGTTTAGAAGTAGCTGTGGAACCTTGGAGGGTGACCGGCTAAAAATATTTACACTGGATTCAGGCCGAAATCCTTTTCAAGACAGTGACTTACCACGACACAGTTTTTGTGACTATTTACTTATTATTATTTTCAGTTCAAATATCAATATTGTAATAATTTTTTCAATAATTTGAAAGCAATTTTCTTTCATACAATATTGATAAATGGATATTTCTTTGAACAAGACTTTTTCTGATTTATCAAAACTTGAGACATTGGATAAAAATAATTTTAAACGTTGTTCACGAAAACTTCTAATTTTCTTTGAAAAATTAGAAGTTGATTATGTTTTGTTTAATGAACCTCCTACTGATTGTTATAACATTACTACTGGATCTACCAATATTGTGGTTGATGATATTGCTAATTTTTTTTTTGAAAAAGATAACAAAACAGCTAGAGGATATTTGTTGAACCATATGACTAATCATTTGTTTGATTTATTTATTAGCTATAAATCTTCTAAGGAAATATGAGACGATTTAGAAAAAAAATATGTTGCTGATGATGCAGAAAAGAAAAACTATATTGTTGGACTATGGATTAAATTCCAAATGGATGGCAATATCAATTATGGAACAAGTTCACGAATATAAAAAATTAACTGCTAATGTTCTCAATGAGGGCATGAATATGTGTGAGATTCTTCAGGCCAATGTTCTTGTTGAAAAATTTCTACCATCTTGGAGTGACTACAGAAATCAATTGAAACATAAGAAAAAAATCTAATTGTCCAAGAACTTATTAGCCACATGAGGACTGATGAGGTAAACTGTCTCAAAGATAAGATGAAAGCTCTTTCTCTTAATTCTTCTAAAGCTAACCTTGTGAAATCTTTTGGTATTATTGCAAAAGACAGGTACAAAGGCAAACAAAAGAATGTCCAGAATAAGCAACAAGTGAAGAAGAAAAATAATTCAACAAGCCAGAGAGTCAAATTAAATAATCAAAGGGGCATTGTTTTATCTGCTAAAAACTTGGCCATAGGGTTGTCCACTGTTATCTAAAAAAAGAAAAAAAGCCAAAACAGGGAGGACAAGATGATGTTCAAGCTCATCTTAATGAGGGTGATAAAGTAATTACTGCAGTAATCATTGAGGCAAATCTAGTAGCTAACAAGATTGAATGGGTGTTGGACACAGGTGATTCAAGATATTTCTGCACCAACAAAGAGCTATTTCATGACTTTGAGGAATCCATCAATGGCGAGTGTGTAGATATGGGTAACTCCACTACTTCTGGAGTTATGGGTAATGAAAATTTTTTACTTAAATTAACTTATAGAAAAACTTTAGCATTGAACAATGTTCTATATGTTCCCTCGCTCTGTAGAAACTTAGTTTTTGGAGCTTCTTAACAAAGTAGGCATTAAACTTATTTTTGAAGAGGATAAAATAGTTATTTATCGTAGAGGAGACTTTTTTGGGAAGGGATACCTTAATGGGAGGGCTTATTTTTACTGAACATTGATCAAGAGCTTACCAATAATGCAAGTATTTCTAACTCTGCTTATATTGCCGAGTCTATTAATTTATGGCATAGTAGACTAGGTCATGTTAATATTGCTTTTCTTAAAAGACTTAGAAAAATGGGATTAATTCTTGCAGCAAACATTGATGATATTTCTAAATGTCCTCTGTGTGTAAAAGAAAGCATGCCAAGAAACCTTTTAAATATGTTACTAGTAGAAAGATCGAATTGCTTGAACTAGTATATTCAAACTTAGCAGATTTTAAGAACACTATTAGAAAAAGTGGAAAGAAGTATTACATTACTTTTGTTAATGAATTTTCTAGGTAAACTAAGGTATACCTCCTTAAGTCTAAAGATGAGGTTAAATGCATGGTTTTAAAATTTAAAGTAGAAGCAGAAAATCAATTAGATAGAAAAATCAAGAGATTTAGATCTGATAGGGGCGGTGAATATAGTACTAAAAATCTACAAGATTTTTATGAGAAAAATGATATTGTCCATGAGTTTAATACTCCCTATACTCCCCAAAAAATGGTGTAGTCGAACGAAAGAATAGAACCTTTAAGGAGATGCTGAATTCTATGCTTTTAATCTCGGTTCTACCTAACTATATGTGGAGGAAGCTATCTTATCTACATGTTATATTCTTAATAGAGTTTCTCGTAAAAAGTTTGATAGGACCTCATATGAATTGTGAAAAGGATTTTTCCTAACTTAAAATTTTTGAAAGTGTGAAGGTGTTTGGGTAAGATTGGTCTACCTAATTTTAAACGAGTAAATATAGGTCCTAAGACCTTTGATACTGTATTTATTGATTATACTCAAAATAGTGTTGCATATAGATTTATATCATTAAATGATTATTCTATTTGTGACTTTAGGGATGTAGAATTTTTTGAGCATGCTATTTTTTGAAAAATGATGTGCCTAGTTATATGAAAAATAATAATTTTGTATCTATATTTGTTAACTCTCATCTTATTCTTGCATTTGATGTTATTGATAATGAGCATGAAAATGAATTTAAAAGAAGTAAAAGACATAGAACTGAGAATAGTTTTGGTCCTGATTTTATCACCATCTTTTTAGCTGAGAATTTTGATATCGATACTTTAAATGATGAATTAGTGTTTATCTACTTAATAGAAGAAGACCCTAAGACTTATAATGAAGCAATGAGTTCAATGGATGCAATATTTTGGAATGAGGCTATTAAAAGTGAATTAGACTCTATAATCTCTAATCATACCTAGAACTTGCATGATTTGTCTAAAGGTTGTAAACCCATAAGTATCAAGTGGATATTTAAGAAGAAATTGAGGCATGATGGTACAATTGATAAATATAAGGATAGACTTGTGATTAGGAGTTTTAACCAAATGAAAGGCGTTGATTATTTTGATACTTATTCTCCCATGACTAAAATAGTAACCATTAGGAATCTTATTGCTCTAGCTGCTATTCATAGTTTAGTAGTACACCAAATGGATGTCGAAATTGCATTTTAAAATGGTGATTTAGAGGAAGAGATCTATATGACTCATCTTGAGGGTTTTGTGGCCCCAGAACAAGAGGATAAAGTATGTAAATTGAGAAATTCCTTATATGGACTTAAGCATACACCTAAGCAGTGGTATGAAAAATTTAATTTTACATTAATGAATAATGGCTTTGTTGTTAATTCATTTGATACCTGTGTTTTTTCTGAAATGATAGGATCAGATTGTGTGATTCTATATTTTCATGTGAATGACATATTAATCTTTGGCCCTAATGTGAATGTTGTAAATGAGACTAAGAATTTTTATTTTCTAAATTTGAAATGAAAGACCTTGGAGAAGTTGATATGATTTTCGGGATTAAAATCAAAAGAACTATTAATGGATTGTGTCAGTCTCATTATATTAAAAAGATGTTGAAAAGGTTTGATTATTTTGATGTAGTTTCAGTGAGAAATCATTATGATCCTAGCATACACTTGAAAAAGAATAAAGATTTCAGTGTTTCTCAAACTGAGTATGCTAAAATAATTAGGATTGAAATATTTCTCATGAACTATACTCGGCCTGATATAGCTTATGCTGTTAGTAGATTGAGTAAATATACTCATAATTCCAGTAGTGAACACAAAAATGCTTTTTATCGGTTGTTAAGGTATTTGAGAGGTACTATGGATTGATGTTTGCATTTGAAAATTTTTTCGCCGTTTTAGAAGGTTTTTGTGATGCAAAATGGGTGACTGACAATAATAAAGTTAGCTCTACCAGTGGCTATGTGTTTACTTTGGGTGCAGGTGCTATATCATGGAAGTCTTCAAAGCAGACTTGTATAGCACGTTCTACCATGAAATCTGAATTCATTGCTCTTGAGTTGGTAGGGCAAGCAGTTAAGTGGCTGAGAAACCCTTTGGAAGATGTGCGTTTCTAGGGAAGATAAGTATCACTGGTCTTTTTATATTGTGACTCATAGGCGGCAATTGGAATTGCTAAAAATAGTGTATACAATGAAAAAATGAGACATATTCGCTTAAGATATGGTGTAGTTAAATAATTATAGAAACACGGTGTTATTTCCTTAAAATATGTAAGATCCGAAAGAAATTTGGCGGATTCTATGACCAAGGATTTGACAAGAAAAATGATCCTTGAATCGTCGAGGGGATGAGGATAAAACCCATGGATTGAGGTTATATGGTGGATACTCATTTGTGGTCAAACGAAGCTATATAGGCCTTTAATAAATACTACATATCCTATTCCTATGGTGTGAGGTAGCGTATTATAAGGCTGAGCTTATTTTTTCTCTTAGTGATCCATTTCCTTAAGGTGATCTATGAGATAGATTTTATAGATCACCTACGTGATTGTAAAGGTTGATCACCTTTTTATGAAAGACTTGAGTCGTCTTTCTAGATCACTTGTGAGACCCAAAGTTTGTGTGCATGACCATAAAAGCACTTTGTAGTATCACGGAGGTTGCCTAAAATCAAGGATATGGTATGTGTTGTTGGGGTCCCAACTTATGTCCATCTAGTTTAAGAGTACTTCACTTTTGGATATTTGTTGTTGCCTTATATCACTACGTGTTAATTCAAATCGAAAGATATTGACACTTAAGTACATGTTCCTTCCTTTTGCCCAAAATTTATTCTTATTTTTTATTTTTGCATTAGTGGGGGAGTAACATCAATACTATCCATAATCATTTGTGTAATGCAAAGAATTAAAAAAAGAAAAAAAACATACGTTTCAGAGGAGTTGAACACTTCTAAATTAAAAAGAAAGTGAACATACCTCCTTCAGAACGTAAATTCAACAACATTGTAGTAGTGACTTTTAATGCCATTAATACTCACCATCAATAACTCAAAGTTCATCCGTCCTTGTCAATTTCTATATGTTATAGATGGAGCATCTATAGAGAAAAGAAAAGACACAACAAAAAGAAAGAAAAAGAAAAAAGAGTACTCTTCCTTCTTTACTCTTCTTGAATTATTTTGGGCAACCTTCGAACTTTCAGCCACGAGTGCATGTGTTTGGAAGTAGCTATGGAACCTTAGGGGCAACTGACTAGAAGGATTTGCACTGAAGTTAGGCTGAAATCGCTTTTAAGGCAGTGGTTTGCCACGACACAGTTTATGTGACTATTTACTTATTATTATTATTATTATTATTATTATTATTATTATTATTATTATTTCTAGTTCCAATATCTAGTAGTAATTTTTCCAACAAAATAAACCTTAGGGAGAGGTTGACCAGGTGAATCGGTGGCCATGGCCATCAGAAAAGAGAAAACGTTATTATGGTTAACTGGAAGCTGTCTTTTTAGTTGAGAGTGTTTTGGTGATTTCCGCCAATTCCATGATGTTATATTTGTTATATTACTCTAGCTTCTTTTTCTCCATTTTCTTAATTATTGCTTGTTTTGTTTTTCTTCTTGTAGAAAATTTCCTAAATTAAAAGAAGAAACAAGAGGACTAGTGTGTGATTATTATTGTTTAGAGTTGCGGTAAGAAATAAGATTGATAAGCTATATTTACTCTGATCAAAGTCATAGGTGAGAAAAAAGAAAAAATTGTTATAGACAGTTACTCTTTTTACTGGGCCTTATACAATGAAAATTAACATTAGTCGACTTATGTGTACTAAATATCGAATAACTAAACAAAAAATAAAAATCGAGAAAAATGATTTTTACGTTAAAAAGGCAGCTTAGTGCATTAAAACCCCATTATGTGTGTGGTCTGCAAAAGGGTTGAACCCCAAGGGTTATTGTGAAATGAAGTAAATTAAAAAGAATTATGAAAAGAAAAATTATGTACTCCCTTCATTTAAAAAAATGACCTATTTTTTTTTTTTTTTTTTTAATTTGTTTCAAAAAGATTGAACTTTTATTTTCTTGCAATGTTTTGATTTTAATTTTTCACGTGGCATGTACATTCAAAAGTCTTCATTATTTTTTTAAACTGCCAAATCAAACTAGGTTATTTTTTTGAAACCGAAAAGTATAATTATTTTTAGAAAATCTTGGAACAACTCATAACATTATGTAAAGTATCAAGCTTATGGGAGAAAATTATTTACATTCCCTAATTTTATTTTAAAATTCAAACACTCCCTCAATCAATATGAATAACAGGGGTGGTTCAAGACAATTAGTGGTTGATAGGCCAAACTTTATAAGATATCAGAAATACTTTTAATAATATTCTTAAATTTACTCTTTTAACCTTTTTATATGTAAAGTTAGAAAGATACCTTATTAAAGATTAATTTATTCAAATATTTCTTTTCATGCACAAACAAAAATAATTCATTTAGAAAAATTAAGTATGTACGGAAGCAAGAAAACCTTAGAACCAATAGTACATGTATTAATTAATGAAAGAACCGTAATTTAATTTGCTCACTCATTTAGTAGAAACTTAACCTAATTTGCTCACTCACTTGAACAATCAAAACTACTACAACAACATACTCATTATATTTCCACCAAGTGAGGTTTGAGGAAGGTAAGTGTATGCAGTCTATTCCACTACATCAGAAAACTAAAATTTAAAAAAATGAAAAAAAATTTATGTATGATAATCAGAAAAGTTATATATTGTATACAGTTGAATACTATTTCAAGTTTTATAAAATAAATAGTTTATAATTTTCTGGTATAACGAAATAGGAATGTATTCTTTTTTACACATTATCAAGTTTTATTTCAATATGTTAAATTATAATTAATTTTAATTCTTCAGTAAAAGTTCTCTTAGAATATACTATTATATGTATTATAAAGTTACCATTAATATTTGGAAAAGTTCATTATTATCTTACATAGTCATGATATTAGGAGTACGTTAAATCTTTGTCACAGTCCAAATTCGGGACCGTGATGGCACCTATTCCATCCTCCGGAATAGGTAAGCCATATATCCAATTCCAAGAACAACATCTCAAATTTATATAAGCGGAAGATAATAAGAATGTAACCAATCCTGAACAATCTCATAATGTAGATAAATAGACTAGAAAAATTAATTCGTAGATATCCCAGGTCTGGAAGTCACTAATACAAGCCACTAAAATATAGAACCAAAAGAAAGTTTGAGTCTTTCAAAATGCGGAAGATGCATAAGAATAAGGCTGAAGGAGATTTCAGTAGTATCTAAAGCCTGTAGCAGCTACCTTGAATCTCCGATAATGCTAGTAAGAAGGAACCATAGAGATCAATATCCCGTTGGATCTGTACCTATACGTAGGGTACAGAAAAAGCAAGAGTGAGTACGGAACCACGTGTACTCAGCAAGCATCGTCGATCGATCCTAATTCAAAGTGGTGATGAGTGACTCCACATAAATCATCTAAATCAAACACACAACCTGCGCTCAGAAAGACCACCTTAATCTAACTGAATAGTCAAGTTTACCAGTCAATAAGGATATCATACCATAATCAAAGAATTTTTCAATCTAGTGAAATAAATAACACATACGCAATAAGTACCAGGTCAACAAATATACTTTAACCAATCTGAACCAAATGAATCAATGCAGTGCGATGTAATGTAATGCAAATGCATATAATATGCAGGCGTGCTGTAATGCTTCAAATCTGGTACCCGGAATGCTACACGGTACTCATGACCCCGAAGGAGCACAAGCTAACTCATGACTGATATCTGTACCTCTATGCTGTATAGAATACTTTATAATGCGTAAATATGAACTGAAAGTCCATAAGTTTCAATACCGAACATGATCTAAATGATATAACATCTGTATGGGGTAATAGAATACCCAAAATAAAATTGAACATACTGAAGTCTAAAATATGATAGTTTAGAAACCCTCTAACTGACTGAACTGTCTAAGTAAGGAGTTAATGGGACATGTCCCCAACTAACTCCAACTAATAAACTGATTAATGAGATAATAGGGAAACTAATTATGTTCTCGAAAGATGAGGACTCACTTCTAACTCTATCTGCGGATATCTGGAATCTACTGTTGCTTTGTAGCCCGTGTCTCTGAACCTATGGTATAAGACACCATAGCACAAATGCATCAGTACATAGGCTGAATGCATGGGGTTCATATGCATGAACAATACTGGCTAACTGACAAGTATGAATGTAAGAATACATGCATGCATACATAGTAACTATATCTAAAATCGTGATAACATGAGTATTGAATCTGAATACTGATAACATGACATACTGATAACTAATATAACTGATAACATGAGTGACTGTATCTGATAGTCCTAAATCTGATTAATCTAGCTGAGTTCTGTACTATATCTGAGTTGACTGTATCTGACAGTCCTGAAATCTTGAAAACTATCTGAGTTCTTGACTGATGCTGATACTGAAATTGTAGAAAGTAGTCATCTAACCGACATGCCCCAAATGTGTTATAATAGCTGAGCTAGGCTCTAATTTATACGTTGATTGGAAGGGTGTCAATACCACGCCACTAGTAAGGACAATGTGTGAGTGACCCTAATATAACAGGTAACTCTAATGAGAATGGTGGGAACCCTTATATAGCAGGCTAAGCCATCTCATCTACCCTCATATAGCAGGCTATGATGTCTTAACCTATGCTGGCTACATAGTTCTGGAACGCAAGGATTGTTTCTAAGAATCACACCCTTATATAACAGGTGAGTTCCTATCCTTGAGTTCACTCGGTTCTAATTTCTACTTCCATCTGAATAGATACTGAACATAATTTACTGAACTGAGTTCCTAAATTCCATTGACTGATGGATTATTACTGATAGCTGACAACTGACAAAGTTCATCCTGAGTCATAAGATTGTCTGAAGTATAAGAATTCATAGCTTGACTGAGAGTATCATAGAAACATGACATGGCTCTAGGTACACAGCTAATATCTCGGGTACAAGTACCCCCAGGACTCGATGGAAGGAAAACTGACTAAGAATAACTTACTTGAACATATAACTAACATCATAAACCATAATACATTTATAGAAACATTCCATCAAAACATGTGATAGGTATAACTTGTACATACATGGAGGATTTCATGATACCATACTAGTTGGGCATTGTTCCTTCATCTAGGCATTTAATCAAACACATGGTAGGCATAGTACATGTTGACAACATTAAATAGCAATTAATCATTATGATTTATCTCTAATTTCATCATCTAGGGTTTATTCATAGGTTTACATGAATATACATCTATACAAATAAATTCCACATAAAATTGATCACGCAACATGGATTTGAATTCAATTGATCATTTTCAACATAAACAAAACAAACCCAACATGAAATTCATAAAGAAATCCATAAACTTAAACTTAGAAAAGAGATTCTTGGGCTTCATGGACAAAAGGAGTCCATGAATGAACACTACACATACCTTGGTTTATGATTTCGTGAAGATTGACGGAGGAAATTCTTGATTCTGAATCTTCTATAAGAAGTCTTAGGTTGTTCTTGAGATAAACTTAAGAGAAACTAGTATATTTTGGGTGAAAGATGGCTAAATCATGTGTTAAAGGGCTTAAATAGGGGTGGGAAGTTGACCTTTTTAACCTTGGACGCGTTATTTAATTTTAGTAAAAATTTACCTAATTGAACCCCTAGCGCGATGCGGTGCTATCGCACCGTGTCACCGGAATCTGACAATTGGGAAACTGAGGGATGGCGCGCCGCGGAGTCATCGCGTTTCCCCTTCTTTTGTGACTTGGAACTTTGCCGCGATGCAGAGAAAATCGCGCTGAGACACTGGAAAAGGACAATTGCCATTTTAGATTGTGGCGCGACGCGCCACTAACCAATATGGCGCTATTTTATGATGAAATCTTAAAATAGTCATAACTTCTTACCTGGTTATCGGACATAGAAAAATTTTATATTGATGGAAATATTATTAAATTTTCCATATGACGAAAAGTGAAAATTTTAAAAATACCACATGTACAAAAGTGGATTCATCTTTCAAAGAATGATCCTAACATTTTTTTGATTATTTCAAGCTAGGAAAAGGTACGAGGTATTACAATATCTCCCCCTTGAGAACATTTGTCCTTGAATGAAACTGAGAGTGAGGGGAAGAACATAAACTGGCGTACATACTGAACATAAATAACTAAAACATGATCTCATGACTGACAGGCTGAACATATAATACAATACTAAAAATGCATATCTGATGCATGCGTAACTGATTCATGAATGCATAACTGAGTGTTCTGAAGAACTAAGTTTCTCATAATAAGAATGCATGTCTGATGCATAATTACATAACAGAACTGATACATGAGTACCTTACTGAATATGCAATAGTACTTGATACCAAGTTTACAATGAGAACATGAGCATAAAACTGTATACTAAGTTTGTAATGAACACTGAACATGAAACTGACTAAGATTATAAAGAATGTTACCTTGAGCTTGATCTAAGTTGGAAAAAAAGAGGTGAGGATACTTGGTACGCATGTCTGCCTCTAATTCCTAAGTAGCTCCCTCGATGGACTGATTTCGCCAAACAACATTAACTAGAGGGACTTCTTTGTTCCTCAATCTATGAGTCTGATAGTCTAAGATTTTGACTGGAAGTGTTTTGAACACCAATGCTCTGAATAGAGACTACAACTGATGGGTCACCTATCCACTTCTTGAGCAAAGAGACATGAAAGACTGGATGAACTGAGGCTAGCTTTGAAGGAAATTCAAGATCATAGGCTACCTTGCCAAATTGACTGAGAATCTTGAACAGACCAATATATCGGGGACTGAGCTTTCCTTTCTTGCCGAATCTCTTCACTCCCTTCATGGGAGATATCTTTAGATAGACATGATCACCAATCTCAAACTCGAGATCTTTTCTACGAACATCTACATAAGACTTCTGTCGGCTCTTGATATGTGAGCAAAAGCTAACACATTTAAAGCTTTTTAGTTCAAAATAATTGTGAATTCTGAAGCAACTCTTTTTGTTTTGATGTGTTTGCTCATGATATTGCAGTAAAAGGCTGAAGGAATAGAAATAAACGATAATAGAGTAAAAGAGTTAAAAATTTGAGCAAAAGAGAAGAAAACATGCTTGACGACATTCATGATAAGTCGTCAGCCTTGTGATAGCCTATCAGAAGCAGCGTCAGCCTTAACCAGGGAATTGGAGCTGAGAAGTATTTTGATGACGTCTGTGATGTGACGTTAAGTGGGTGATAAAGCATCAAGAATGGCGTCAGCCTTACGCAGAAAATTAGCAGTAGGAGAAGACATCTGATGATGTTGATGATACACCGTCAGATCCTTGACGCGGCATTAGAGTCATCGTCAGGCTAAGGAAGAGAATTGAAGAAACTAGAGCAAGTATGGCGCCATCCGTGATAGGGCATTAGCCTCTTGACGACGCGTCAGTTTGGGCGTCATCTAATCTGAAAATTAATTGAATTTGCTATTTTATTACTTTAATTAGACTTTATTATAAATAGCATCTTTTAGGGTTTATTCAAGGAGTTCTCTTTTTAGTTTTGGGGGGAGAGTTTTATTTTCTGGAACACTTATCAACTATTTGTGGATTCCTATTTTTGGGATTAAATTGAAAAAAACTACTTGTTGCTTTTCATCCGTTTGTAAGTTTATCCTTATTATCATGAATTCAACTTTGTATTTCATTCATCAAATCATGAGTGGCTAATTTCATTAGCCGGAGTTATGGGATCCATGGACTAGGGTTTGATAGGTTACTGGGTATTTAACGGATTCAAAGAGTAGTAGGACATCTTGAAATTCTGTTGTTTTAACTAAAATCTACTGGTTGTAAACATTAGGTTATGCCTTAGGTTTTATTTTCTTTTGATGGAGAAATAGACAAAAGGTTGTGAATTTCAACAGGGACTCGAAAACTACCAACCTTCTATTTAATGATCAATGCCGTAACTGGATTGATCTACCTAAGATAAAATTCCATTGGACATAGATAATTTATCTAAATTCGAGAGAATTAGATAATAAATTATCTGGTGAGGTCGAGAGATAAGTCAGATGGTATCGTCGTCAGGGATATTCTGCTATTCCTACTTACTTTAAGAATCCCAAGAATTACCTAGTATATGTCAATTTCCAAAACCCATGGTGAACATAACTCTGGTTTCTCATTTAGACTGATTTCAAACACTAAAATATTGAAGGTGACAATTAACTCTCTGTGGACCTTAAGCCCCTATTTCCAGAAACATTAAACTACTAGTAAAGTATTTTGTAAACAAATTAAAGTTCACACCATATTCCCTGTGGGATTCGACCCCAACCTAGTTAGGTTTTATATTGACAACGATTGGTTACACCCATTCAAGAGTATAATTTGAGCTTTATAAAAACTGGCACCGTTGCCGGGGAATACGGTTGTAGACTAAAAGTTTATGTGCAAAAATTTGTTGATAGTTAAGTTTCCTTGATTTATGTTTATTTATTGTTTTCATCTATTTAAGGTACTATGTTGTTTATGCCAAATTCAAGAAGTTCTGGAGAACTACTATTACCAATCAACCCTGGAACCTCAGCTGATAGGGAGAATGGCAAAATAACAGGAAGCAGAAAGACCAGCAGCTTTGGCCAGGACTCAAGTGAAAGCGCAGAATTTAGGTCAACAATCATGTCACCAGAACCCTGATGATGAAGACATGGGTGATGAGGAATTGCTGAATCCTCAAAACCCAAGGAGAGCTGAGCAAATTGCTGGACCAGTGTAGTGAAACGTCTATAGAAACCATTCAGTCCAAGAAATATATGGTCAACAGACTATTCAATATGAGGCTGATGATGATGATGACGGAATGGACATAGCTGGTGTAATGGGTGCTATCATTCCTCCACCGTTGGCACCAAGTGCAAAATTCAGCATAACAAGTACCATAATCCAACTCCTGAATTTGAAGAGGTTATTTAGAGGCTTCCTGGTGATGATCCAAACATGTATTTGGTGAACTTAATCACCATTTGAAAATCCTTTGACAATCCAGGAGTGAGCCAGAATGCGATCAGGTTGAGGTTCTTTTCGTTGTCTCTGTCTGGAGAGAAAACAATGTGGTTGAATGAACTAGATCTTGATTCTATAACCAACTGGAGACAGTTGAAAGATGTATTCCTAGAATGGTTCTTTCCACCCTCCATAAGGGTACAGTTGAGGGATAGAATTAGTAAATTCAAACAACTCCCGACTGAAGTATTGCACAAAACCTAGGAAATATTTAAGAAGAAACTTGCACAATGTCCGAACCACAACATGAATGACTTGTACTTGATGAAGACTTTGTACAGAGCTTTCAACTCTATGAAAAAGCCAATTATTGACAACACTGCAGGTGGTTTGTTCATTGATCTCTCTTTTCTAGATGCTTCTGACATGCTGAATTGAATGACCAAACAGAGTCGGGCTTGGCACACTAGGGATTCTGCAGTGGCTAGCTCGACTGTTGCTGGTGGTATAACTGCGGAGCAGCATAGAAGGAATGAGGACCGAGATCAGGACATGGCCCATTTGAAGATACAGATGGACTTGCTGGCCAAGCACTTGCTATCTGGCAAGACTGAAATAGTTAAAGATATGGAATCTCAGGGTACTATTTTTGCAGGTGCTGATGCGGAGGCAAACTATGTGAGTAATCAGGGGGGGTTTTCGAGGCAATAGACAAGGGAACCAAAGTTGGACTTTCTATGACAAGACTAATTATAAAGATAGAGAGCAGGGACACTAGAGAAACAATAATGATGGAGTGGTTTGTATGTTCCTCTTGGAAGTCCGGATACTACAACTAGTTCCGACAAGATGTCTATGGAGGATATGATGGAAAAGTTGTTAAAGGGAGTTGAAGCTACTAACTCGGGGGTAAATACTATGAAGAGTGAGTTTTCTACCCTCAGTCAGTTGGTTAGCTCACACTCTGCTTCTATCAAACAGCTGGAGAAACAAATGAGCCAAATTTCGGCTACTCTAAATCAGAGAAAAGCTGGTACTTTACCTAGTGATACAGTTCAAAACTTGAAGAATGATAGTTCTTGTATGGCGATTACTACTCGAAGTGGTAAGATATTATCTGGCCCTTCTATGAGTAAAGATGTGGAGAATGAGGTAAGCGTCGATAAACCAGAAGGAAATAATCCAGTGAAGTCTGAGAAGCTGGATGGTTTTGTTGATATTTTGGAGAAAAAAGATAAAAAGGAAGGGGAAGTGGTATTGAAAGAAATTCCAAGACCGCTGCCTCCCTTTCCTCAGATATTGAAGAAGAAAGTAGATAACAAAAAATTTAGCAAATTCATAGAAATACTGAAACAACTGACAGTGAATGTGCCATTGATGGAGGCACTTGAGCAAATGCCAAACTATGCTAAATTTATGAAGGAATTGTTAACAAAGAAACGGAAGGTAAGCTGTGAGCTGGTGGACAACATCTACCATTGTAGTGCTATTTCTTCACAATCCTTAGTGCAGAAAAAACCTGATCCTGGAGCATTTACTATACCGTGCACAGTTGGGTCCATGAAGTTTACCAAAGCTTTATGTGACTTAGGAGCAAGTATTAATATAATACTACTTGATATCTATAAGAAGCTTGGATTAGGGGAACATACCCCCACAATGATGCGTGTTGTGATGTCAGACAGATCGGTGAAGCGACCAGTTGGTATATTGCATGATGTGCCGGTAAAAGTGGATAACTTTATTCTGCCTGAAGATTTTGTGATATTGGATTGTGATGTTGATTTTGAGGTACCCATCATTTTGGGTAGACCATTATTAGCCACAGAAAGAGTATTGGTTGATATGGAGCTCAATGAGCTAAAGTTCAGGTATGGAAAAAGGAAGGCCAGATTCAAAATGCATCCTCCTATAAAGCCGTTGAAGGACATGAATATCTTCTCGGTTGTGGATGTATTCCAGGAAAATGGTAATGAGGTATCGATATGGTATCTTGATGAAGTATGAGTAGTCAAGATGACCAAGTCGTTCCGCGATATTAAATCAGGCGCTATTGGGAGGCAACCCAAAATTTTATTTTCATGCATTTTGTTTTTATTCATTTAGGTATTAATCGGAAGGAATTGAAAAGTGTACAAAAAGGTCAAGGTAACAACTAAAGAAAGCAAGATAAGTGGTCCTGACGACATTTGTGATAGGCTATCATAACTGTGACGGCTTATCACCAATGTTGTCAGAAAGACCAAAGTTTGAGACCTTCTCTGTTAAGGCTGATGACCTTCGTGATAAGCTATCACATTTATGACAGATTATCATAATTTTTCGTTAGCCATTACCCTAGTTTTGAAACTCTGGGCCCAAATTAGTTAAAATCCAACCCGGACCGGATACAAAACCTTTCAAGTTCCCAATTTTTGTTAGTTTCCTTCTTTAAGTTTTATTTCCTTCTTTTGTTATTTCCTGCCTTTTTTAGGATATTTACTTTCTTTCAAAATACTCCCAAGTGAACAAGGAAACAACCTTCCTGATAGTTGTGGGATTGCAAAGACATTCAAAATCAATCTCTCATCTTTTCTTCTCTCTCTCATATAAGCAAGTCAAAGTTGATCATCAGGTATGTTCTTAAGCTCATCTTCACTCTTCTCTTCAGTAGAAAGAATAAGTTAAGTGATTGTGCCATTACTATGAAAATCGAAAATTAGGGTTGAAATAGTGCTTAAATTGCAAATATTAAAACCCTAGTTTAATGAGTGAAAACTCCATGTGATTCTAAGGAAAATTTGGTCCCTAAATTAAGAATAAAAACTGAGTTGGGCCGAAAATCTGGACTGATGGCATCACTGATAGGCTATCACCAATGTGACGCCTTATCAGGAATATCGTCACAAGCCTGAGAAAAGAAAAGTCAGTCTGTTTAGAGCTAACGATAAAGCTGATAGGCTATCATAACTGCGACGCCTTACCAGCCATGTCATCAAAGCATGTTGATAATGCATTATCTTGACCTTCTTTTTCTTAAGTTACTGAATTCAAATGGAATGCATGTGTTCTTAACACTGAGTACTGAATATTGTTTTCTTGATATCATAGAAACATTGAAATGGCACCAAAAGGAAAGGAAATCCTAACACTCCGAATAAAGCTTCCAAGCCCAAGATGGTTTGAAAGCTAATTGATGAAGACTCAGATTATGAAGATGAAGAACCATTGCTCAGCTGGAAGAGAAAGAAATGAAGTCCAAAGACACCTCCTCCGCCTAAACCCTTTGAGGTAGAGAATAGTGATGATACTGAGACCACCACTCTAGCTGAGAGTGAATCTTCTGAGAAAGAAGGTTCTAAGCAAAATGAGGCTGAACAGCCTGAGTCTGAGAAAGTTGAATTTAAAGAACCGAAGGTAGGACATACTGAGTCTAATAAATCTGATTCTGAGGATCCATCCTTAGAAACTACCTCGGCTGAGAATCAAGTTGAGAAAGAACCACCAGCTCGGGGAACTTTGATAAAATGCAAGAATCCTAAGGTTTAAGAGAATGTTAGATGGTAGATCCCTGAAGTAGAGGACATCTTCCTCAAAGGTATGATCAGAACAAAAAAAAAGATCTGCCAGAAGGCCAATTTTTCCAGAAAAGAGTGTCATCATCAGATGATTGACAGGTATCTTACAGTTGAGCAAAAGTTCAAAAACTATGGGCTAGGATGGACTACTAAGGGAGAAAAGTTGTTTTGTCCTACATTAGTCCAGGAGTTCTATGCGAACTACTAGGCTAGATTAGAGAGTATGTGCAAGAATAGAGAGACCACAGTAGACTAGCCTTTGTTGACCAAATTTCCAGTTCGTGGGGTAAATGTAGATATTTCTGACATGACTATCAACAAATTTATACATGGATCCAACTTTATTCCTTACGTTAAAAATCAAGAATTCTACCATCGACTGAAGAGTAAGGATAATCAACATCCTTGGTTAGCTACACTGATAGCGGAAAGAGATCCGTTATGGCTGACCAGACCTAGTGAGAAGATTTACAAAGCTCTTTTGACTCAAAAGACAATGTTCTGGTAGGGTATTGTATGTACCAATTTGATGCCAACTGACGGAGATAATATTCTTGGGGATGATTGAGATATATTGGTTGCATGTCTTGTGGCCAACCTTAAGCTGGACTTCGGAGAGATCATAGCTAAAGAGATTAAGATTCTGTAACAAGGTCTGGCACTGCTTACCCATTCCCTTGTTTGGTCACCAGGTTATGCACAGAGGTAGGGGTACTAAAAATAGCAGGGATTGATGACGTTGTATGCCACTAAGACCCACAACCCAATACGATATGATAAAAATCAACCGAGGCTGATACTTGACAGAGGGGTGAGGGTTAAGGTGAACCCATCAGTTGTAGGCCCTAGTTCAGTACCTGAAGTAGATATGCAAGACTCTAAGGATGTCCCACCAAAATCTTCAGTACAGGCAGGTTCAGTACCTGAAAATGAGTCAGGCTCTTTAGCTCCTACTGTACTAGTAGGAATTACAACCCAGCCGATTGATATCAGAAAAGTGTCCAAATAGGCCAAATGGTGTGAGACGCAACTATATACCTTTGCCAACTAGTTTGCTGCTGTTATAGATAAGAGAATTAAGGCTGATCTTGAGCCTTTTGCTATATTGCCTGCATGGGTGGCAGATCTGGAGAACCGTTTTGATGCAAGGGCACAGGAATTGACTGGAGCAGATCTTGTTGAATTTAGAGTGGCCCTAGGTAAGGTAAAGGCTGATGTCTTTATAATGCCTGTAGGGCAGGCAACTGAAGAATCTGAGGATGAACCCCCAATCCTTGATCTCACTATGGAGCCAGTGAAAAGAAAAAGAAGAAAAACAAAGAAGATAAAAAAAGGTAAGAGAAAGAGATAAAATGATGATGAGAATGAGAGCAAAGCTAAGAAAAATGGGAAAGAAGAAGAATAAAGAAAAGAAGACACTACAAGCAGATGATGATCTAACAAAATAGGAGAAAACGAATCTAAAAAAGGCAACGCAAGCGTCCCTAGATGACAATTGGAAATGGGACAAAGCACTGCGAGCGAGGGCTATAGGAGCCTCGTCTAGCATAGAAGCTGCACCAGAACAGAGAGAAGCTCTTGATGAGGATGACACTGTTGCAGGGTCAAGGACCCATGATTTGAGACTTGATTGGCTCCAGGTATACCCTAACCCTTAGTTTTATTTTGTTTTGATTTTAAGTTGAGGGTGTAGGGTAGAATGTTGTTTTAGCATGTTTGGTAACTAAATAGGAGTAGTGCAAGTACTGTAGGTAGTTGACTTATCTTGTGATTTTGAATATCTCTCCAATGGTTTGTCTTGCATGACTGTGTGAATTGCATCTGGGTGTGACCATTGTGCATCTGGTTTGGGCATTAGTCTAGTGCTTAATAACCACGGCTGAACAATTGCATGAACCAGATAGGTAATAGCTAGTGATATGCTTGTGTGCCTTGTGTGAGTGAGATCTCTACCGAGTTCCCTTTGTACTGCTGAATCTAGAATTTTTAGGGTTCATCTTACCTTAGTTAAAAGATAGAGGTTAGGAAAGGATCATAGGGCATTTTTGAATTGAGTCACTTTTTAACCTAAAATGACCTTCCCTGTGTACATGTTACCACTTGATCCCTGTTTTGAGCCTAAATTAACTATTTCTTTCTATAATAGCTATCATCTTTCCTTTTAGATCATAATGAACCTGTTTTATCCCTGCACCTCCTTGAATACTGTGCACCTTGACTTAGGTAAACAACCTAAGTTGAGGGTAGCTATCATAGGGGTGCATGATGTAAATTAGGTATGAAGAAGGGTAGAGTAAAAGAAAAATAATAAGCGAAAAAGAAATAAAATGTTGGATGTCAGTAAAAAAGAGCAAGAAAAGAAATTTGTTTGAATAGGAATAAAGATCCACCAATTCTGAATGTGTGATCAATAAAAGAGAAAAAAAGAACAAAAAAAAAAAGAGAGAAAAAGAAGTTAATAAGTGGACCCCACAAGTTAAAGTAGTGCCAAGGAGGTTAGTCACTCTAAATGCTGTATAATATAATACCAACCCTTAGCCTATGTTACAAGCCTAAGAAAGACCTATAGTGATCCTAGCTTACCTGTCTAGACGCTTTGGTAATAAAGATAAGGGCAAGCATATGGTATTTGGCATACATTGGTTGGAACTTAATTCTGAGAGCGAGTGTTTTTGTGATAATCCCTATATTGATACTTTGATTTCTATTATGAGAGAAAAAGGGGAAATTTTTTGTTGTGAGCTCACACTAGTATATTGCTAAGTGACTTACCTGTTTGGGTAGTGTCATATTGATATGAGCACGATTGTTGGTACTTAGATGATACCATGGCTGGAATCCCTTGTGTTACATTGCTTCTTTTCAATAAGATACATAGTAGTTTAAAGTGGTTGACCTTGGAGGAGGTAACTGAGTTTTGAGCTAAAATGATTGTGAACTGTTGAATGTTCTTTGTATTCTCTTAGTTAGTTTTTTTCTTGAGGACAAGCAATTATTTTAAGTTGAGGGTGTTGATGTGTGAGCAAAAGCTAACATATTTAATGCTTTTTAGCTCAAAATAATTGTGAATTCTGAAGCAATTCTTGTTGTTTTGATATGTTTGCTCATGATATTGCAGTAAAAGGATGAAGGAATGTAAATAAACGACAATAGAGCAAAAGAGTTGAAAATCTGGGCAAAAGAGAAAAAAACATGGCTGATGACATCCTTGATAAGTTGTCAGCCTTGTGATAGCCTATCAGAAGCAGCTTCAGCCTTAACCAAGGTATTGGAATTGAGAAACAGTTCTGACGACGTCTATGATGTGGCGTCAAGTGGGTGATAAGGCGTCAAGAATGGCGTCAGCCTTAAGCAAAAAATTAGCTATAGGAGAAGACATCTGACGATGTTGATGATACGCCGTCAGATCCTTGACATGGCATTAGAGTCATTATCAGCCTAAGGTAGAGAATTAAAGAAACTGGAGCAAGTTTGATGCCATCCGTGATAGGGCGTCAGCCTCTTGACGCAACATCAGTTTGGGCGTCACCTAATCCGATAATTAATTGAATTTGCTATTTTATTTATTTAATCAGGCCTTAGTATAAATATCATCTTTTAGGGTTTATTCAAGGAGTTCTCTTTTTAGTTTTAGGGGTAGAGTTTTATTTTCTGGAACGCTTATCAACTATTTGTGGATTCCTATTTTTGGTATTAAATTGAAAAAAACTACTTGTTGCTTTTCATCCATTCATAAGTTTATCCTTATTATCATGAATTCAACTTTGTATTTCGTTCATTAAATCATGAGCGGCTAATTCCATTAGCTGGAGTTATGGGATCCATGGACTAGGATTTGATATGTTACTAGGTATTTAACGGATTCAAAAAGTAGTAGGACGTATTGAAATTCTGTTGTTTTAACTGAAATCTACTGGTTGCAAATATTAGGTTATACGTTAGGTTTTATTTGCTTCTAATGGAGAAATAGACTAGAGGTTGTGAATTATCAATAGGGACTCGGAAGCTACCAACCTTCTGTTTAATGATCAATGCCATAACTGGATTGATCTTCCTGAGATAAAATCCCATTGGATATAGATAAGTTATCGAAGTTCGAGAGAATTAGATAAGAAATTATCTGGTGAGGTCGAGAGATAAGTCAGATAGTATCGTCGTCAGGGATATTCTTCTGTTCCTACTTACTTCAAGAATCCCAAGCATTACCTAGTATCTGTCAATTCCCAAAACCCATAGTAAACATAACTGTGGTTTCCCATTTAGACTGATTTCAAACACTAAAATATTGAAGGTGACAAGTAACTCTCTGTGGACCTTAACACCCCATTTACGAAAACATTAAACTACCAGTAAAGTATTTTGTAAGCAAATTGAAGTTCATATCATATTCTCTGTGGGATTCGACCCCAACCTAGTTGGGTTTTATATTGACAACGATCGCTTACACCCATTCAAGAGTGTAATTTGAGCATTATCAGCTCTGAGCATCCCGGAGTCTTTCTCTAATAAACTAGACTTTTTGTAAGGTGTTGAATACCAATTCAGGCCCTATAACTGAGGCCTCACTCACTCCGAACCAACCAATTGGAGATGTACATCTCCTACCATAGAGAGCTTCGAATGTAGCCATCTGAATACTGAATGATAGTTGTTGTTGTATGCAAATTCAATCAAAGGTAAGTGGTCATCCTAACTTCCCTTGAAATTGATTGCAGACGCCCTTAGCATATTTTTTAACGTCTGAATATTCCTTTATACTTAACCATCTATCTGAGGATGAAAGGCTGTACTAAGATAAACTTGGGTACTGAGACCCTTTCGGAATGCTTACCCAAAATGAGAGGTGAACTGGGTACCTCTGTATGAGATAACAAATAGCGAAATGCTGTACAATCTAACCAACTCCTTGATGTAGAGTTTGGCATAATCCTCGATTGAATAAGAGGTATGAACTGGAAGGAAATGAGCTGATTTGGTCATTCTGTCTATAATGACCCAGATTGAATCATGCTGATGACGAGTTCGAGGCAAACCCATCACGAAGTTCATGTTCACAACTTCCCACTTCCAAGTAGGAATACTAAACTCCTGCATGGACCCACTAGGCTTCTGAAATACTGATCTCCTGCATGGACCCACTAGGCTTCTAATGATCTATCTTAACTTGCTGATATGTAGAGCACTTAGCCACAAACTCTACAATGTCTCTCTTTATCCCACTCCACCAATAGGTTTCCCACAAGTCGTGGTACATCTTTGTGGCCCCTAGATGAATAGAGTAGCGTGCACCATGCGTTTTTGCAAGACTTTTTTGCCTTAAGTCATCTACACCTAGAACGCAGAGACGACCCTGACAACAAAGAACACTATCTCCTCCTTGGGAGAAAACCTCTATTTTCTGATCCTGAACTGACTCTTTCAACTTGACAAGGCTGGGATCTCTATCTTGCTTTTCTTCCACCTCAAAAACTAGAGATGATTCTGAACTACTCTGAACCCATATATCACCCTCATTTGTATCGACTAAGCAAACGCCTAGTCTGGCAAGCTAATGTACTTTCTGAGCTAACTTCTTCTTACAGTCCTCAACATAAGAAACACTACCTATGGATAGTCTACTAAGAGCGTCGGCCACTACATTGTTCTTGCTCAAATGATAGAGGACACTCATGTCATAATTTTTCAAGAGCTCTAACCACTTTTTCTAATGAAGATTGCAATCTTTCTATGAAAAGACATACTGAAGACTCTTATGATCAGTGAACATATCTGCATGAACACCGTATGGATAATGCATCCAAATCTTCAAGGCAAATACTACGGCTGCTAACTCAAGATCATGGGTAGGATAATTCTTCTCATGAGGCTTAAGCTGTCTGGAGGCGTACGCTATGACCTAACTATGTGCATAAGGACACAACCCGGACCTACTCTGGATGCATCACAATACACTACGAAACCATCTAGACCATCTAAAAGAGCTAATACTGGAGCTGAGGTGAGTCGAGTCTTCAGCTCCTGAAAACTCTTCTCACAAGGATCTGATCGCTGAAACTTGACTTTCTTCTGAGTTAATCTGGATATAAAGGATGAAATAGAAGAAATTCTCTCAACAAACTGTCTGTTATAGTCGGCCAAACCCAAGAAACTCCTGATATCTGATGGAGAGACAGGGCGAGGCCAGTTTCTTACTGCTTTGGTCTTTTAAGGATCCACTTTAATGCCATCACTGGAAATAATATGACCAAGGAATGCTATTGACCTTAGCCAAAATTTGCATTTACTGAATTTGGCGAATAGCTGATGATCTTTGAGAGTCTAAAGTACTGTCTTGAAATGGTCTGTATGATTGCGCTCACTACTGGAATAGACCAGAATATCATCTATGAAGCTTATGATGACCATGTCCAAGTACTGCTTGAACACACGGTTCATCAAGTCCATGAAAGCGGCTGGGGCGTTGGTAAAACCAAATGACATGACTAGAAATTTAAAGTGACCATACTGAGTTCAGAAAGCTGTTTTTGAAATGTCACATTCCCTAACTTTGAGCTGATGATAGCCAGATCTGAGATCTATCTTAGAGAAATAACTGGCACCCTGAAGTTGGTTAAACAAGTCATCAATTCTGGGAAGAGGATACTTGTTCTTGACCATGAACTTATTAAGTTGGCGGTAGTCTATACACATTCTGAGAGGACCATCTTTCTTGCTCATGAATAATACTGGAGCGCCCTACGAGAAAATGTTGGGCCTGATGAAACCCTTATCTAAGAGATCCTTCAATTGTTCTTTCAGTTCTCTGAAATCTGCTGGTGTCATTCTGTATGGCAGAGTCGATATAGGCTGAGTAACTGGAAGAAGATCATGCCAAAGTCTATTTCCCTTTTGGGAGGAATTCCTGAAAGATCTTCGGGAAAGACATCTGAATATTCACCTACAACTGGAACTGATTCAAGACTGGGAGTTTTGGTACTGTGTCCTTAACTCGAACAAAATGATAGACACATCCTTTAGATATTATTTTTTGTGCCCGAATGTAGAAAACAAGCTGACCTCTGAACACTAAAGTACTACCCTTCCACTCAAGGATAGGTTCATTTGGAAACTGAAACTAGACTATTCTATTTCTGCAGTCGACTGTGGAATAGCAGGAATGAAGCCAATCCATGCCGAGAATGATATCAAAATAAGTCATCTCTAATTTAACTAAGTCTGCTGAAGTAACTTTCTAAAATATCATAATCGGGTAGTTGCTGTATACTCGTCGGGCTATGATGGTTTTACCCATTAGGGTAGAGACTGGAAAGGGCTCTGCTAGAATTTCAGGACTGATTCTGAAATCTCCTACTATATAGGGAGTAACAAAATACAAATAAGCTCCTGGATCTAGCAAAGCGTAAATATGCATATGAAAGATCTATAAACGTACCAGTAACTATATCAGGAGAATTTTTTTGATCCTTTCAGGTTTGAAGATCATAGAGATGATTTGGGTGTTGCCCACTAGTAGCACTGGTGGTGACACCCTACTGATTCGGGCGACTAAACTAAGCTGAGGAGCGAAGATGACTTTGATAACTTGACTGAGGGTAGTTTCTGACTCTGTGGTCTGGCTTGCCACAACCGAAATAGACATCGCTACCAGTTCTTCAAGAACCCTTGTGGTTCTTACCATAAGTCTGACAAAGGGTATTAGTTCGAGCATTGCTAACACTCTCCTAAGACCTACGCCTGGCGCTCTATCTCTGTTACCCTTCCTGAACTTAGGAACTGGAGCACTGGCTGACGAAGGGGTTAGAACTGATGACTTAGGATAAAACTGAGAACAATTTCCTTCTTCTGATTTAGGCTGAACGAAGTTAAAACTACCTATCTTTACTCTCTTATTCTGCTTCTCCCTCTGCTTAATCTTCTGCTCCTCTATTTACTGAGCATGAGTCATGAGCCTGGCTAAAGTCATGCCACTGTTCAGCATGGCAGATCTGCACTCATTTACCACGCTATCATTTACCCCTGAAGCAAACTTACCTATCTTGGCTTTGCTGTCTGCAACTACATGAGGGGCATATCTGGCTAATTGAGTAAACATAAGAGAATACTCTTTCACTGTCATGTCTCCCTGCCTAATATTGATGAATTCTTGCACCTTAGCCTCTATAAGATCTTGGGGAAAGAATCTGTCTAAGAATGAAGTGACAAACTTCTCCCACTCTATAGGACCTGGATCATCTGGCCTCTCTGACTTCCACTATTCGAACCAAGTACGAGCCACATCCTGTAATTGACATGCAGCTAGCTTAGCACTCTCAACAGTAGTTACCCCCATGATGTCTGTCACCTTCTGAACCTGATCAATGAATTCCTGAGGATTTTCATCTACCTTAGACCTGAGGAAGGACGAAGGATTCATTCAGGTGAAGTCCCGAATTCTAACTGCGGCTGAATTTCCACTGGGTTGGTCAGAATGACTGCTGGTCATTCATTTTGAGCGGAAACTGACTGAGCAAGAGTAGTGAATGCAACTCTAAACTCTGCATGAGAAATATGTTCGCCTAAAGGTTCTTCGGGCGGAGGGGCTGACTGATTTCCCTTTCTTCTTTAAGGAGGCTTGTTCTATAGAAGAAAGGGAGAAGAGGATTAGACTGAGAGATTGACTTGAGATTATGCTCACTGGCACAACATGGATATTGAAAGAGGGAAAACTATTCCTAAAACATCTTATAGCCTCCTGTACATAAATGTGGCGCGCAACACACCCATGTACAAGACTCTACTAGATGCGGCTTTCAGACTTTCTAGGACTCTATTGAACCTTAGGCTTGATACCAAGTTTGTAATGCCCCAAATCTGGTACCCGAAATGCTACAAGGTGCTCATGACCCCAAAGGACCACAAGCTAACCCATGACTGATATCTGTACCTGTATACTGCATAAAATAATTTATAATACGGAAACATGAACCAAAAGGTCATAAGGTTCAATACTAAACATGATCTGAATGATATAACATCTATGTGGGGTAATAGAATACCCAAAACAATATTAAACATACTGAAGTCTGAAACATGATAGTCTAGAAAGCCTCTAACTGATTGAACTGTCCGAGTAAGGATTTGATGGGATATGTGCCCAACTAACTCTAGCTAATAAACTGATTAATGAGATAATAGGGAAAATAATCATATCCTCGAAAGATGAGGACTCACTTCTAACTCTGTCTGCAGATATCTAGAATCTACTGTTGCTCTGGAGCTCGGGTATCTGAACCTATGGTATAAGACACCATAGTGCAAATGCGTCAGTACTTTGAATGTACTGGTATGCATGTAGGGTAGGCTGAATGCATGGGGTTCATATGCATGAACAATACTGGCTAATTGACTAGTATGAACGTGAAAATACATGCATACATACATAGGAACTATATCTGAAATCGTGATAACATGAGTACTGAATCTGAATACTGATAACTGATATAACTGATAACATGAGTGACTGTATATGACAGTCCTGAATCTGATGGAACTAGCTGAGTTTCGTATCTAAGTTGACTGTATCTGACAGTCCTAAAATCTAAAGAACTATCTGAGTTCTTGATTGATACTGATACTGAAACTATGGAAAGTAGTCATCTAACTGACATGCCCCAAATATGCTATAATAGCTGAGATGGTGTCCAATTTGTACCCTGATTGGAAGGGTGTCAATACCGCGCTACTAGTAAGGACAACGTATGAGTGACCCTAATATAACAGGTAACTCTAATGAGAATGGTGGGAACCCTCATATAGCAGGCTAAGCCACCTCATCTACCCTCATATAGCAGGCTATGATGTCTCAACCTATGCTGCCTATATAGTTCTGGAACGTCAGGATTGCTTTTAAGAATCACACCCTCATATAATAGGTGAGTTCTCATCCTTGGGTTCACTCGGTGCTAATTTTTACTCCCATCTGAATAGATACTGAACATAATTACTGAACTGAACATTTACTGAGTTACTGAATTTTGTTGACTGACGGATTGTTACTGATGTCTGACAACTGACAAAGTTCATGAGATCATGGAGATTTCCTTAGTCATAAGACCGTCTGAAGTCTAAGAATTTATAGCTTGACCGAGAGTATCATGGAAACATGACATGGCTCTAGGCACATAACTAATATTTCAGGTACAACTACCCCCAGGACTTAATGGAAGGAAAACTGACCAAGCATAACTTACTTAAACATATAACTAACATCATAAACCATAATACATTTATAGAAGCATTCCATCAAAACATGCAATAGGTATAACTTGTACATATATGGGGATTTCATGGTATCATACTAGTTGGGCATTGTTCCTTCATCTAGGCATTTAATCAAACACATGGTAGGCATAACACATGTAGACAACATTATACAACAATTAATCATCATGATTCATCTTTAATTTCATCATCTAGGGTTTATTCATAGGTTCACATGAATATACATCTATACAAATCAATTCCACATAAAATTGATCACCCAACATGGATTTAAATTCAATTGATCATTCTCGATAAAAAGAAAACAAACCCAACATGAAATTTATAAAGAAATCCATAAACTTAAACTTAGAAAAGAGATTCTTAGGCTTCATGGACGAAAGGAGTCCATGAATGAATACTACGCATACCTTGGTTTGTTATTTCGTGAAGATTGATGGAGGAAATTCTTGATTCTGAATCTTCTATGAAAAGCCCTAGGTTGTTCTTGAGAAAAACTTGAGAGAAACTAGAATATTTTGGGTGAAGGATGGCTAAATCACGTGTTAAAGGGCTTAAATAGGGGTGGAAAGTTGACCCTTTTAACCCTAGACGCGTCATTTAATTTCAGTAAAAATTTTTCGAATTGAAACCCTGGCGCGACGCAGCACTATCACGCTGTGCCACTGGAATTTGATAATTGGGAAACTGAGGGATGGCGCGATGCGGAACTATCGCGTTGCCCGTTCTTTTGCGACCTGAAACTTTGGCGCAATACAGAGGAAATCGCGATGAGACACTGGAAAAGGACAATTGCCATTTTAGCTTGTGGCGCGATGCGCCACTGACCAATATGGCGCTGTTTTACGACGAAAACTTGAAATAGTCATAACTTTTTATTTATTTATTGGATTTAGGCAAATTTTATATCGATGGAAAGCTTATTGAATTTCTCACATGACAAAAAGTGAAAATCTTAAAAATACCATGTGTACAAAAGTGGATTCATCTTTCAAAGAAAGCTCCTAACATTTTTTAGATGATTTCAAGCTAGGAAAACGTACAGAGTATTACACGTGCACTCCGATTCCAATAAATATACTGTGCAGGTGTGCACTCCAATCCCATACATATATATATATATATATACATATACATATATATACATATATATATATATATATATATATGTATGGGATTGTAGTGCACGCCTACACAGTATTATATATATGTGTATTATATACTGTCCAGGCGTGCAGTCCGATTCCAATAATTATATATAATACTGTGAAGGCGTGCACTCTGATCCAATACATAGATAATATTGTGTAGGCGTGCTCTCCGATCCCAATAAATATATATAATACTGTGCATGCGTGCACTCGGATCCCATATGAAATTCAATGCATGATGTGCAGGCGTGCAACTCCGATCCCAAAACAACAATAAAGTCAAGCAAACCACTTCGTGTCTCAAGTCAGATCAGACATCAATTTCAAAATCAACTCAACTTATCAAGTTAGAGTATTCTCAAAATAGTACAAACATACAATCAACATATTTTATCCCCTCAAACAACATCGGTACCTGCATAGATGCTCGTCATAATCACCTAAATAGGACCCCCAATTCCCATTGCTCCCATTACATAACTAACAAATATACAAATAAGCACTTTGAAAAAGAGTCTAAAGAAAGTCTCAACTTGCCTCAAAGTTAAGCCAAGCTTCAGTTAACAGACTTGTCCTTACGTAAAACTTCCGAATGAGTCCAATCTAATCAAATACAACATCCTCAATTTAGTAAGTTCTTGCTCTAAAAAGATCATAAACCTAAAACTCAATTTTTTTTAAAAAAAAATTGAATTCTAAAGCGATACACAAAAATAAATAAATAAATCATAGTACCGTACTTAACTGCATCGGCACAATTAAACACTCGTAATGTAATTCTGCCAACCATTATGAACTTTCGAACACCATTGGCCATATACACAATAGTTTCCAGGGAACCAATTACAAGATTATACTATTACTAACACTTAGTTTCCAGTGAACATTATAATATTATACTATTACAAACTTAAATTAATTATTAACTTTAACACTGCCAAAAAGAAAACCCCGTGGCCCAACTTTCGAGAACTTCACAATGCTTCGCGTTATTTACTGCTTCTCACAAATTAATAATAGCATATACCTTTACCACGTAGTCATTTTAAACCAAATAAACCAAAAGATCAATTAGCATTGTTTAATTAAAAATCCGTGCCCACCCATTAACTAAAACTCTATCTACCTTTCAATGGTTGGAAATAATTGCACAATAATTAAACACCAATTTAACCCATGCCTTAAGCCACCGTCTACTCCCCTCACGCCACTATCCACGTAGTAGAGAATTCATTCAAAGTTTCTAACCTGGAGAAGTTGAGAATCCCCTTTGCACAACTATGAATGGAAAGAAAATACACAACTGCTAACTGTTGTGTTCTCTTTCTCTAATTTTATTATTGATTTATTAATATATAATAAACCCTTCCCTTTAAAATTTATTTTATACATAGGTCTCAAGACTTATAAAAAATATCAGTTTGACCCATAATTATAAAACAATGACTAAAAGTTACGAGATGGATTAAAATGAGACAAATTTATTAAATAAATTAGTAGGTCGTTACAATCTATGGTAGAATTTTTAACTAAACTATTTTAAACTTATGAACTACCAGTAAGATTTTTGAAACAAGAACTAATGTATTTGTATTGCAATAAATGGATATAGTTTTCAGATAAAATTTCTGAAATAAGAGGTGATGTATTTGTATTGCAACAAATAGATATAGTTTTATTAACTTGAAAGGAACTTTCTCAAGTTATATAATAAGCTATTAAACTTTTACACACTACGACATTTTAGGTTTTTAGCCCACCCTTATAAAGTGTCGCATAAACTAACAGAAAATGTGACCTTTGATCAAAGATCATACTTTTTGACTTTAGGCAACACTTTTTCAAGAATGGGCACAAGAGGTGATACGAGAGTAGTCTACGAAGATGGAAACACAAAATAGGAAAATATAAACACAAGGAAATAATGTAAATGAAAACAATGAAAAATAAAGGATAAAAATAAAGGGATAGATAGATTGACACAAAATGACAAAGAGCGGACCACCAAAGGGCATATTAAATTCAAAGACCTTCATATCAATTATCACAAGCACCAGTCTCTTACGAAGACCAAGAGTGAAATGAATCACTCACAGGCAACATTTCTCACAAGTCAATAAAGCTCCTAATAAGCTTAATAAACACTCTCAAGTGTAAACTCATTCAAAATCATCTAACCTAAAATAACGAGAAGACTACCTATTTATAGCCTAGGCTATTCATTACAATTGAGCCCAAAAGTGACCCTAAATGCTAATTGGGCTCAAAAGTGACCCAAAGCCAAATATTCAAGACTATGGCCCAAAAGTGACCCAAATTGTCAAATATGGCACATATTCTTTTCCTTTACTTCGTTGGACCTTGTTATCTTCCAAACGCGATATTGTCCAAAACCCCTTTGGATGATATCATCAAATGTGGTTCCTTCCTAAGCTGTCCTCCAATCACGTAATTTCTTTTCTAGAATGACCAAGTATTAGATTTTTAGGTGCGGTCCTTGAAGCATAGATCTCAAAAGAGTGGAGCCAATTCGACTTGTATCAAGAGGTGAAGCTTTTGACTTTAGGCCACACTTTTCAAGTGTTGCTATAGCAGCTATGCTTAAAATCTGTGCCCCTTGACGTACAAAGGCCATGCTGTTGTAATTCTTCATTATCAACACTTTCATCTATATCTCCCTTATACGGACCCAAAATGTATCGATTTCTTTTTGTGTTGATTTGAAATTTCGATACAAATCTAATTATACCAAACATATACACAAAATAACTCATTCATTCAGGTGATACTATTAAAAATCAACGACATAAATCTCTAAAATCTTGACAAGTACTCAAAACTTATCTGAACCTCTTCAACACAAATTAATAGTGCTCTTAGGCTAATTGCGATGTTCCAAACTCAATGAAACCATAGAATTTATCAAATTAAATCGTTATCAATAAGTTCCCTCCAAAAACTTTAGGAAAATAAAATAAAAACAAAATAAATATATCCATCAATCGTTCAAAAAACACAAAAAGGATCTCAAAACAGAACCAATCATGCTACCTAGTATAGTCTCAAAATTAGAGTTTGGAGAGGGTAGAGTTGTCACGATTCAAAACTCAGGTCACAATGACAGTTATCACGACCTAACCTTGATAAGTAAGTAAAAAATCCAAAATGAAAAAAGAAACAAAAAATTTAAAGTAAAGACAGGTTAAGCAAGCCTTCTAAAGCGAGGTCAGACTAATACAAGCACAATTATAGCGAAATCTGAAAAAAATATTCTAAATTCCAAAATCTGATGACATAAGTGTATAACATCTAATCAACCATCCGAATACTGAATAATACGAAATATGTCTTTGAGTCATAAGTAAAGAAAAATAAAGATAGATGAGGTCCGGATTAGCCCCGAACTCTGGAGCGCATCAATACCTCAAAAATTCAGAATTTTCGCACAAAGATCAGTTGTCACGTGAGGTACTCAAATTAGTATCTTCACTGAAATAGTATATTAGGAGTGAGTACGGTCCACTTTTATTCAGTAGGTATCATAGTCTGACTAAGCAAAGTACAAACATAAGATAAATAAAATGAAACTATGAGCACGTCACCTAAAACAATAAAAATTTTCAAATGGTAGCTCACATCGTCTCCACTAACAGTTCTAAATATGTACATACACAGAAGTGAAAATGACATAAATATACACGAAAATATAGTGAACTAGCATGAGTCAATGAAACTAAAGAAAACATGAAAAACGTATGTGTAAACACAATGCAATGTGGATGGGATGAATGATAAAAGTCATTTCATGACTTTTTGTACACCAACCAAGCTCGCAACTCCTAGGTAGGATCCATGGACGGTTTGCAACCCATATACTATATCTCATACCTCAATATCAACTCACCTCTCCGAATTGTGTTCATTGAGAGAGTTTTCATAAAAGTGTCTCATTTTTTTTTTCAAAAATAGTGTTTCTAATAGTACTAGTATCTCATAAATATATATGTATAGAATAAAAATGTAGTACTCACAATCAACTCAATATTATGATATATATATATATATATATATATATATATATATATATATTAGTTCAGTGTACGTGCATTACACGCGTATATTACATCGAGAAATACATATTATTAACATTAAAATAACTAAAATATTTTAACTAAAATCGAAAGTGAAAATTCTTTTTGTTAATTGATACGTGAAAGAACATTATGATTCAAACAATAGAAGACCATAACCATTTCATATAAATCTGAGCTACCCACCATGCATCCATAGTAACCTAGAAAAATATATCCAGCTAAGTGCATAACACGTTCAAAAAGATAAATTAGATAATTACAATGCATAGCTAAACTTTACAATACTTCAAAAAGAAAAAAAGTGGAGAAATCTTGACACAGAAATTTAAGAATTACCTACTAAATAATCACCTGCTTTTCGTTTATATAATTAAGTAGGAAATAACACAAAAAGACCCATCGAATATATCATCCAGGAGACCACATTCAAATAGAACAACCCCAAAATCTTATCACTAATAGAAAATTGACATATTTTTAATTTTAAATGTGTCATCCAAAAGCACAAAACATAACAAAAACACTAACCAATTAAATTCAAAACTCCCAAAATTTTTTTGATTAAAGAAAAAAATCAAAACCCCCAAACTATTGGACACATATTGAGCCCTCAATCGCCTCGAGCCCCACCATGCATCTATAACAACCTAGGAAGAGATATCCAATTAAGCACATAAAGTATTTGAAGATATCAAAATATAAAATTATATGTTGAATTCAACAAATAAGTATAATTAAAAATTCAACTCCAATATATATGAATAATATATCAAAATATAGTTGGATAACATAATCAAAACTAAGTAACAATTCAGTCGTGGAAAGTTTTAATCTTTATGGGTTTTGTCTCGATGGTAAAAACCCAAACCTAATCGTAAAATCAACTTCCGATCTCGACATTCGATTTCAATCCTGACTTAGATCTCAATTTTCAATTCTGACTTGATATTTGACTTAAGATCATGATTTCTGAATCAACACAGAACATAAATTTGTACCTCGAGGCTAGACCCATGACTTGACTTTCAACCCAACTCCACAAATCACATGACAAATAAAATTGTAATTAAAAAAAGCATAATATTTGAATACAATTTAGATTTTATTCTATTATAAACTTATATTAAAAACACAAAACCTATAGAGTGAATAATCATTCCTAAACAAAAATTTTAATGACTATATTGTGGATTCTTACTATCTCTAAAACTTCTCAAAGAATTTCTGAGGTAAAGTATTTCATCGAAGAGATGGATAGAAAGAAAAACGGATCGGGTGAAGAGAGAGTCCAATATTGAATACCTAAAGAGAGAAAAAGAAACCTTAGAATATTTTTTCTGAATAAAACACAGCGACAATTAAAAGTTATCAAACTTTTCCAATAGATCTACATGTTAACCTTTGACTAAGATCCATCAAACATGTTTGAGAAAGAGAAATTAGAGAAGCAAATTGAATAAAAAAACATTAATGTATAAAACATATCATTAACAACCAATTTATATAGATATAGCTATAATATCAATATATAACACAATAAAATTATCATAACACCAGTGGTATTCAATATTGACTCTATGCAACTATTTTGGTTTATTGTTTTCTGTTGTCACACCCCTTTTTAACCAAAAAGAATCGTTTTAAGGTTCGAAAGGGTTTTTATTGTTATGTGACAAAAGGTGAATTTTTTTTTTTTCAAAAAGGATTATTGACATTTAAACTCAGAGTCACCATTTGGCATAATCAGGTGTGCCAAGTCACCTTTAAAAATCTTTTTTTCAAAACTATTTTTGACTATTTAAACTGATCCGCGAACATAGATTCCGACTAAGGAATTCTGTTGACCGAGGAAAAGGTGTTAGACATACCTCAATCTAATTTTTCAGGACGGTCCTGGACGGAAAGTAAAATTCCATTTTTAGGAGGGTCCTGGACAGAAAGTAAAATCTCATTTTTCGAAAGTAAAATCCTATTTTTCAGGAGGGTACTGGACAAAATGTAGAGTCCCATTTTTCAGGAGGGTCCTGAACAGAAAGTAGAGTCCCATTTTTCAGGAGGATCCTGAACAGAAACTAAAGTTCCATTTTTCAGGAAGGTCCTGAACAGAAAGTAAAGTCTCATTTTTTAGGAGGGTCCTGCACAGAAAGTAAAGTATCATTTTTCAGGAGGGTCCAGAACAGAAAGTAAAGTCTCATTTTTTAGGAGGGTCCAAAACAGAAAGTAAAGTCCCATTTTTCAGGAGGGTCCTGAACAAAAAGTAAAGTCCCATTTTTTAAAAGAGTACTGAACAAAAAGTAAATTCCCATTTTCCAGGAGGGTCCTGAACAGAAAGTAAATTCCCATTTTCTGGGAGGCACCTGAACAGAAAGTAAATTCCTATTTTCTATGAGGGTCCTGAACCAAAAGTAAATTCCCATTTTCCAAGAGGGTCCTGAACAGAAAGTAAATTTCCATTTTCTGGGAGGCACCTGAACAGAAAGTAAATTCCTATTTTCTAGGAGGGTCCTGAACAAAATGTAAATTCCGATGGATGTGATTTTCTAAGGGTAGCTAAATTACGTGAAGCAAACTTGCCCCTGTTTCAACAATGAAATTTTGTCAGTTAAAAACATAGTGGTGGCTTGCCGCACTTGGCTGTCCCAACACCTGCTCTAGTGTCCATTTTCTTTATTTTATTTTGAATTGTTGGCACTTTCCCCTACTTTGTCATGTCATTGATCCAAACTCTGATTATTAAGAGTTACTCTGACATAAACACAACATCTTTACTTTGCCATTCTTCTCAGATAAACCCTTTAAACCTTGGTATTTTCATGAGTTCCCAGATTTTCCTATTGACAAAGCTTTCTGCATGCCCTTTTGTTGGCTCTCAATCATGTCTCTTTCTTACGCTGGCCTTTCTATATTGCTTTGTCCAATTGAAGAAATTGGCAGCCAGTTTTGAAATCTTTTCTCACTTGTTTTGACATGGACTTGACTCAAAGACAAGAGAAAAATAATAATAATTTTTTCTTTATTTGGATAACTGACTCAAGAAAATAAAAATATAACTAAAGAGAAGAAAAAAATGACAATGAATGTCCCCACTGAAAAAGATGAAAGAAAAGTTTGTCTAAAAATGACAGTCAACTCTAATGATTATGGCATACATATCGGATTAAACTTCCTTATTTTTCCATCCAAAACTTTCTACCAATTGTTGTTGAGTGAATGAACTCAAAATTGAGTTGCTTACTTAGGTCAATTGCATTTAAGACCTCATTCGGCTAGTGGCTCCTTGAATGGTTTTTGCAAACAAGCCTCTCTCATTTTCCCTTTCTCCGCTCACCATTGCCTTATGGTGTCTGTGAGGGGTATTTACTATTGAGACTCTCTTATTTTTATTTGTCTCAACTCGCCATCGTCTTATGGTGCTCGTGAGGATTCTCACCCATAGGACTCTCTTATTTTTATCTCCCTCAACTTACCATAGCCTTATGGTGCCCGTGAGGGTTTTCACCAATAAGACTCTCTTATTTTTATTTCTCTTAACTCACTATCGTCTTATGGTGCCTGCGAGGGTTTTCACAAATAAGACTCTCACTTTTATTCTCTCAACTTACTATCGCCTTATGGTGCCCGTGAGGGTTTTTGCCAATAAGAATTTCTCATTTTTATTTCTCTCCTGATTTCTTATGTTGAGGAAGACAAGTAGTTCCCAAAATGCGTTATCACATCCATTGCATGCTTAGCCTTAACATTCGCAAAGATAGATCTGAAGGTGTTTCTTTGTTTATAACTTGGCTTTTGGATAAGGTTACAAAGAAAGGATGACATAAGGCCTAAATGAAACTTAAAGTGGGTTAGGACTTACAACTTTTGAAATTAACTCAAACATTAAGGATTAACTCATGCCCCGGTTTCTTTTGACTGGTCAATTCTAAAATGTTTATTTGGTTGGACCGAGCCCTGGGTAGGGCAGCCTATGTATCTCACCCTTGAGAGAGGAGAATCAGGTCACACGTAGTTCTGACAGCTTATTTTGCATGATTTAGACTTTTGATTCTTTTTCTTTTATTGACACTCTTTTCTCTTTGGATTTTTCCGACTCTATTTGTCTTGGCACTTTTCTTTTTTTCTTTTTGGACATATTTTTTTTGAATCTATTTTGATTCCAAAAGAGGGGTATGAAATAAAATAGGACTAAAGCTCAAATGAGGTAAACAAAGGATAACACGATGTTTAGATAGCATAACGAAATGCCTTAATCATATCAATCCGTGATAATGCAAGTACATATCATGCAATATGAAAGTGCACGATCAATATCACTTATGACATATTTTACAACACTAACTTGCCCCGAAAATATGTACCACCTCTTCTTCTATATTTGCCGAACATATCTTTGCTGTACATCTCTTCTATTGAATGACTCATGCTTTCGTGGAGTTGATTTTGTTTTGTTCCACGGGATCACATATGCACTATTTGACCTAATTGAGCTATGTTTTTCAATTGATGACCAATTTATTCTTGTGATTCTCAAAATAATTGCCTTAATTTTCAAAGAAGGCCTGAACTTATCACCAAATATCTCAGTACTCTACCTATTTTCTCAGATGCTTTCTCTTTCTAACTATAACCCTCTGATTCAATGTTCATGCTTAAATTAGATTTTGAGATCTGGCTAAAAATTCTTCTAGCATGTCATAACACTAGAATTAACCTAAAATATACTGTATAAAGAAAATAAACAAACAACACATATTTCAAACACAAAGAAAAAAGGGACACTTCATTCAATTAAAATAAAAGATAGAAGGTTTTGAACATGACAACAAATGGACAAAACAAGATAGATCCCAAACAACAATCCTGAAATAATTCGGATAACAAAAAATAAAACAAAACAAACTACTAGACCTCTTCCTAGTAGGGAGAGGGGTAACTTCTAAATAGCTCAGCCTGACATCTTAGCCACTGGTTTGCATATCAGCATGACTAGTGTTTTCCTCACTGTCAATGTTCTGCACCATAATCAATTTGTCTTGAATCATCTTTTCAATCTCTTTTCAAAGCACGACAATCTTCAATACTGTGACCCTGAACATCTGAATGATATGCACATCGTACATTACAATCAAAACTTCTTGAATACGGGTTAGGAGTATACCCAAGTAGAGGAGTGATCATTCCTTATTGTTCAAATCTCTAAAATAAAATGGTATACAACTCTCCAATTGGTGTAAAACTATCCCTCAATTTCTGCCTCATTTCATTGTTTAACTTGGATCAAACATCGGCCTATAAGGGCTTTGATATGTTTGTGGAATTGGATGATGACTTTGAGGAGTTAGTACGTGCCTTTATGGGTAAGGCGGGAGTTGAACATATGGTTGTGCGCAATATACTGGATATGGAGGTGGGGAAACAGAGTATAATGGATTTTGGGAGTGATTATGGAGAGTTTAGGTATGAACATGGGCTTTAGACTGTCGGCAATGACGACGTCGTCTTCTTTGATATGCCCGTTCTCCAACTTCAATAGCAGTGCCATCTTTCTCATTCTTCTTCCCTCCAGGTTCCTTTAATTTATTGCAATATTATCCTAAATATTTCACGAATTCCTCATGCCCATCTTGCTTCTCAAATTTTGATATCTCACAGATTGGAAGAAGGTTAGTAGTTGGAGGCATGTTCCAGTCTTTATATGAAACATCTTTTTTACCCGTAGGTCCTAGAGAATTTTTTATAGAATTTTCTGCGCTTTTCATTTTTCCAACCATTTTATCCGACTCTTCTGGCGTACTGGACTTCTTGTTAAAAAATTTTGGTGGTCCAGTTAACTTAAAAGCAGGCTTAGGAGTATAACAATTTTCACCAAGAGTATTGAATATAGGTTCACTAGCAGTATAGGGACGCACATTCATTGGGCGAGGCAGTGTGAAAGTCCTAGTAAAGAATTGAGCAACTAGATCACAGACGACATGTAGTGTTGTGAATGTAGCAGGATTATGCTGAGGTGCTAGAGGAAAAGAGGTGGAAGCATTGAGATGATTTTGGCTCGGATTGAATTCTGAGTCATATTGCAGTGCATCAACAATAGAAAACTGACTTTGAGATTTTGGTAGAAAACTCGAGGTGTTTGTAGGATTAATAAAGGGAAATGGAGGAGGAGGCAACCCACTGACCCAAGTTCGACATATTTCTATCATTTGTTGTCTTAGCCTCCTAATCTCTTGCTTCAAACTCTTTTTTTTCTGATTCTTTGTTTGATCCATGATGTCACTCTCTATATCTTTGTTGGACATAACTAACCCTTTGGATTTGGTGTGATGTGACCTTAAACTGACTCAACAAAAAAAAATAGCAAATGCGTTTGAGTTCAACACTTTTTCCAAACCTCCTTTTCCTTCTTTTTATTTTTTTTAAAAGATCATCGAACCCAAAAAGGGTGCCTAAGTATCTCACTCCCGAGAGAGGAGAATCAGGTATGCGTAGTTCATGAAGTCTTGCCAAAATGGGCAATTCAACTCTTTTTCCATTCTTTTTCTTGAAACTTCAAAGAGAAAAGAAAATGACAAATTGGCAAAAGAATTGACAAAAATCTTTTTGTATTTTTCAAGTTTAAATCATTATACAAAATGAAATCTCTAATTACCAAAGAAAATCTTTTTGGATTTTTCAAATAAGATCCACCAAAAATAAAACCTACGATTATTAAGGAAAACCTTTTTGTATTCTTCTTGTCAAGGCAGATATGAAACGCCTACTCTAAATGAGGAGAAGAAAATCTTTGTTTTTGATATTTTAAATAAGATCCCTAAACCAACAATAGGCTGTCAGCGTATCTCACCTCCAAAAGGGGAGAATCAGGGGTGCGTAGTTCATCCAGATTGAACAATTAAAGATTAATTGACAGATTGACCTAACCTAAGAGACACGACCAAAGACCGAAGAATAATTTTTTTTTTTGAGTTTTTGATTTGACACTTCACATAAAAATGACACCAACAACTATGAAATATTTTTTTTTGGTATTTTCGTTATATGAGATGTACAAAACTTCTATCATTTTTAAATTTTCTTTTATAAAAACTCCTAAAAAAATCTTTTTGAAATTTTCAAATTATGAATGCATGGTAAACGAATAAAAAGAAAATCTTTTTGATGTTTTTGATTTTCTTTTGTTTTTTGAGAAATGAGTGCAAGAGGTAAAAAAACTTTTTGAATTTTTGAATTGTGAAAAATGAAATCCATAAAGAACTCCAAAAAAAAACTATGAAATACTCTTTTTTGACATCACCTTTTCTTTTTCTCTCTTTTTTTTTTTCCAACACTTTCTTGTCTACACATTTTACTTCTAACACATTCCCCAAATCGGTCTATCAAATGACCACGTTACCTTAGAGATACAACATTTAGCACGTAGGGATGCTTTAGAGGTGAGTATCGTACAAAGGGCCACGTGGATCCCACAAGGTATGATGCATATAAGTATGAACTAAAGGTCGAGCTACACTGGGATCCACTAACAAGGCTATTCGGGGGAGCATATGGTCGATAGTGGCTGTGAGAACTTTCCACCTACTCCATAACACCGACGGCTCCCTCTCCTAAAATAAGGGTGACTCAACTAGAGGTTGTGTATAACACGTGTACTACGAACTTATTGCAGAAAGAATGACTCGGGTTATGTACGTGATGCCAGATATAAAGCGGTAACACATAAGATAAAAACTGTAAATAAAGAGAACATAGGCACTCAACAATGTGAAACAATAACATAAAACAATACAAACAATGTCTATACACCCATGATGTCAAACAAAACCGATACAACTTTAAAAATTAGCTCAAATTCTGAAAAATCCCCAGCGGAGTCGCCAGAGCTGTCGTACCACTTTTTTAACCAAAAAGAATTGTTTTAAGATTCAAAAGGGTTTTTATTGTTATATGACAAAAGGTGAAAATTTTTGTTTCAAAAAGGATTATTGACATTTAAAATCAGAGTCACCACTTGGCATAATCAGGTATGCCAAGTCACCTTTGGAAATCCTTTTTCAAAACTATTTTTGACTCTTTAAGCTGATCCGCAAACAAAGATTCTGACTGAGAAATTCTGTTGAGCAAGGGGAAGATGTTAGGCACCCATCGAACCCGTGGTTCGACCACGGTCGTTTGGTGGAGCATATCGGCTAATTTGATACTATGAATGTATAAACCACATAAAACAAACATCAAACACATCAAACTATAATCCAAAATCAAAATAATAAGATTCAGTCCAATGATACAGTCCAAAATAGAAAAATACTTAAAAACAAATTCTATTCTAAACTAATCCTAGACTAACGCTCTACCCGACTCCTCGGGCCTTTATCACGAACGTCCTTCGGGTACAAGATACCTCGAGGCATTCCACGGTGAATAAATATATACAGATTCTTCGGGAAATTCCTCGAACAAATAGTACAATTGATCCAAAAATGATAAAATAGAACCATTCTACACATATGTCAAGCATTCACCAATCCGACATTCCTAAATGTGCCTCCCCCTATCGTTTGCCTAACAATTATCAACTTAAACCATGAGACTATCGAATTTAAACAAAGTTTATACTTATCCTGAATCAAGGATTATTAATAAATCAACATGAACTAACATTCACTTTTATCAATGTTTTAATTTTCGCCCTCCAAATCTCACATGATTATACCAATTTGACTATCAAATCACTTTTCAAAATCCGAACCAACATCAAACACATACCCCAAATGAAGATTCAAACATTTAAGCATACCGATAATTTTTATCCACTACAACAATCAACATTTGCTCAAAATATTCAAAATCACACCACGAAAACATGATATTAACCAACTTCGATATAATTAAAAAGTAAAGTTAAGAGACGGACCTTTGAAGAACCAATTTTATTGATAATAAAGTTAAGAAAGCCAAGACTATAGAATTCCGAATTGAACCTCAACAGCGATGAAATCCAACTCGATAGCAAGAAATTGAAACCCTAAACTGCTTATGATGAATCAATCGAGACAAACAGAACCTAAATCCCCAAAATCCATACAAAGACCGATGAACTAAGAGTGAAATCACAATAGAACACAAACTCATATGCGACAATGTTTTGAAATTGATTAAAAAACAAAATGGAATTCAATGAATTTTTGTCGCTAGTTCATGTTTTCCGGCTAGATCTACCTAGAAATCAAAGAAAAATAGAGATAATTTAGGGATTTCAGACAGGGCTTGTTGAATGGATGGCTGGATACCGATAGCGCTGATTTCGATGAGATTTTGTCAAAAATCTGAAGAGAAACAGTCAAACGATGGATGAAAAACTAATTTTGGTGATCCAAGTCGCAAGAACTATGACCAAAGACCTAAAACCCTCACCCTCTCTCTCAATTTTGACCTTCTCTACCCGATTTCCTCACTCTCTCTTTCCATTATTCTCTCTCTCCGCTTGTGATCCTTACTCTCTCGATCTCACTATTCCCCATTCAATTCACCTCATGTCTCACTATTTTTTACCATTTATGTGTTATTTGGGTATGGGTATGTGTGTATCTGGCTGTGCTTGAGAGTGAAATTGTGAGTTGGTGCCTGTTTTTTTGTGTATTATCGATCCAAGAAGATAAAAAGAATAAATGGGTGATCCTTCCTGATGGTCTTCAGTGAGAGTATATGTATATATGGTGTCTTGTGGAAAAATCAAGCCAAATTGTAGGGGACCTCTTTTTGCTAATGAATTGAAAGATAAAATTTATATGTATACGCCTCTTCCCGTGATGATGTTGGTGAATGTGTATATATGTATTGTGCTTTGTAAAAATGGAGATTCCCCGTGGGCCTTTTTTTTGCCCTTTTTGAAATTTTTAATCGAATGGAATAAAATGTGAGGGGTAGGGATGAGGTAAAGTAGGGTGTAGGGTGGGGTAGGTTGTTAGGATGAGGTGTAAAAAGGGTTAGGATAGGATAAAATTTGTATGCGGCTGCATTTAGTGAATGGTGTACCTAAAAATACCATACATATATATATATATATATATATATATATTTTAGTTGAGGAATGTGTAAATGTTTAAACTTCGTAGAAACATTAATACACTGACGAACCTCATTTTTAATCCATGTTGCAAAGGATGCATACACTTGATTTTTCTGGAATTGAGTCTAAAATGAATTGAACATTAAAAGTTGAATCTCTTTACTTCATAAAAGGCTCAATTTCTGGGTAATCAGCAAGACATACACAGTTGTTGATTTGTGCTCCGTGGGATTAAGCCGGCGAGATATGATCTTTTTAGCCTTACCACCAGATTGATTGAAAATTTATATCGGTTACAAATGTGGCTCATTCACATCGTCCTGATGACTATTGCGGCGGTTTCTTGAACAAACAACTTCATCACGAAAGTAGCATGAATAAAATTGAGAAGTTTCTCTTGCAAGAGATGCCTCAACTATAGGGCCTTCCACCTTGTGTTTGTTTTTGCGACCTTTTTTCAATTTTCGAATTGGCCTATATAATAATGTCAAGCTTAGATGTTTACTATATTTAAAAAAAATAAGTATGCATTTAAATATGTTGCAAATGCTTACCGTTCAAATAGATACATCCACCTAGTTTGAACTGGACCACCTAGCCGAGCTTCGTGCACAAGGTGAATGGGAAGATGTTACATCATATCGAAGAACGCTGGTGGGAAATTTTCTCTAGCTTGTTGGTGATAACAACAATATTAATTTCCATTCGCGCTAGATTTTCTTCTTTTAATGTGGTCGCACATATGTCTTTAAAGAACAAACTGATCTCTGCTATTGGGTTCCATATGTTTTCAGGTAAACCAATAAAAGTAATTGGAAGTAACTGTTCCATGAGAACATTACAATCATGGCTTTTTATTCCATGTAAGATTCCTTGTGTCATATCAACCCACTTTCCCAAATTTGAGGCATAACTATCGGGCATCTTCAAACTTTGAACCCACTCACATATTTCCTGCTTTTGGTCAAACTTGAATGTAAAACTAGCCTTGGGCTTAAGAACATTGACGTTGGGCCCCTTCTGTAAGTGTAATTCTCTGCGGTTGCAATATTCTGGTAAGTCAAGTCTGGCTTTAGGATTATCTTCTATTTTGCCGGTGACATCCATAACTGAGTTGAACAAGTTTTCAAAGTAG
>NC_061115.1:114766821-114793412 GCF_002878395.1 Capsicum annuum | reverse complement strand
TTAAAGTATAACATTCAGCCATTTTCACAACAATCAATTCTAACCGATGAGAGACCTAACTTTAACACCAATATTTTTGCCTTATAGAAAGAATCAGGAACCTCCAAGAAGGGGTCAACTAACTCTTCAATAAAGTCTATAATTGAGTCCATTCCGTCTTCTGCAATATTTCAGTCAGATTTAATACTTAATAAGCTAACAGCAACAGACAAACAAGAGTGTGAACACCCATAAAAAAAAGGATGACTAGCAGCATGTAATTCTTTGTAGAAATTAGCCGCTTCATATTAGGAACATCTTCAACATTTTCCCTAAAGTCAACCCTATGTTGCATCCCAAATGCATCATGCACCATTTCTGTCATCCTAGTATCTTGATATTCATTATGCCCTGTAGATCTACTACTTTCTCCAACAAAAAAGTTACTTTGTGTAACATCACCATGAATACCACACAATCTTAAAAAGTCCTTGTGAAACCCCTTTTTTATAAATATGTTCCTTTACTTCTTCTTCACTTAGAAGATTTATACCATCACATCTAACACAAGGACACCGAATAACCCCAAAACGTGTCCAAACATCAAGTGTCTTAGCATGTTCAACAAATCTTTTGACACATTCAACAAATTCCTACCTAATACCCATTCTATTTTCATTGTTCCAGTGAAATATCCAGCTATAATCAGGTTCCATCAATGCAATCAATAAGATTCAATAAATTAGATCAAAGAATTTTCAACTAACTAAGTCACCTACCATAACCACATTCAAAACACAAAATCCCTTTTAAAGTCCCTAAACTTAACCATTTTCAACCAACTAAGTCACTTACCAAACTACATTCAAAACAAATAAAATCCCTTTAAAGTCCCTAAAATTAACCATTTTCAACCAAGTTACCTACCATAACCACATTCAAAACACAAAATCTCTTTCGAAGTCCCTAAACTTAACCATTTTTAAAAAACTAAGTCACTAACCAAACGACATTCAAAACAAAAAAATCCCCTTCAAAGTCCCTAAACTTAACCATTTTCAACCAACTAAGTCTCAAAACAAAACCACTTTCCAAAAAAAAAAAACCCTTTTACAGTCCCTAGACTTAACCATTTTCAACCAACGATGTCCCCTACCATAACCACATTGAAAACACAAAATACCCTTAAAAGTCCCTACACTAAACCATTTTCAACCAACTAAGTCACCTACCATAGCCACATTCAGAACACAAAATACCCTTCAAAATCCCTAAACTTAACGATATTCAACCAACTAAGTCACTAACCAAACTACATTCCAAACAAAAAAAATCCCCTTCAAATTCCTTAAACTTAACCATTTTCAACCAACTAAGTCTCAAAACAAAACCACATTCCAAAAATAAACCCTTTTAAAGTCCCTAGACTTAGCCATTTTCAACCAACGAAGTCACCTACCATAACTACATTCAAAACACAAAATCCCCTTCAAAGTCCCTAAACTCAACCATTTTCAACCAACTAAGTCACCTACCATAACCACATTCAGAACACAAAATCCCCTTCAAAGGCCCTAAACTTAACCATTTTCAACCAACTAAGCCACTTACCAAACTACATTCAAAACAAAAAAATCCCTTTTAAAGTCCCTAAACTTAACCATTTTCAACCAACTAAGTCTCAAAACAAAACCACATTCCCCCCCAAAAAATCCACTTCGAAGTCCCTAAACTTAACCATTTTCAACCAACTAAGTCTCAAAAACAAAACTACATTCCAAAAAAAAAAACCCTTTTAAAGTCCCTAGACTTAACCATTTTTAAACAACGAAGTCACCTACCATAACCACATTAAAAACTTAAAATCCCCTTCAAAGTCCCTACACTTAACCATTTTCAACCAACTAAGTCACCTACCATAACCACATTCCGAACATAAAATTCCCTTCAAAGTCCCTAAACTTAACCATTTTCAACCAACTAAGTCACTTACCAAACTACATTCAAAACAAAAAAATTCCTTTTAAATTCCCTAAACTTAACTATTTTCAACCAACTAAGTCACTTACCAAATTACATTCAAAACAAAAAAATTCCTTTATAAGTCCCTAAACTTAACCATTTTCAACCTACTAAGTCTCAAAACAAAACTAAATTCCAAAAATAAAATCCCCTTCTAAGTCCCTATACTTAACCATTTTCAACCAAGTCTTAAAACAAAATCACATTAAAAAAAATCCCTTTTAAAGTCCCTAAACTTAACTGTTTTCAACCAACTCAGTCACTTACCAAACTACATTTAAAACAAAAAAAATTCTCTTTAAAGTCCCTCGACTTAACCATTTTTAACCAACTAAGTCATCTACCATACAAGAAACAAGCAACAACAACAACAACAATAACATGTCGAAAACAATGCTAGTGAATAGCACAAGTCCACACACGGCTTTACTAGACTTCAATATAAACAATAACAAGAAGATAACAACAATACTAGTGAATCACACAAGGTCATCCACGGCTTCACTAGACTTCAAGATGAAAAGTAACAAGACTTCAATATAACAACTTAGAGAAAAGTCAACTTACTTTTGCTTGGCCTAAATTAAAGTGCTAGAGACAAGTAGTCATGGAAAAATAGCAAAGTAATCCTTCCACTGAATTCGTTTTCTGTCAAACGGTAACATCAAATTCCAAGCAACAAATTATGCAAGTAGAATTAAAAAATCTTGTTTATTACACAAAGTAACAAATATATTCTCATCCTTCAATAAAGTAACAAATCTTATAACCAACTTTTACTTCAATAAGATTGATAATTTTAATCAATAATATAATGAATGATCAAATAATACTGCTAATCTGATATCTAAACTATACAGTTCTTAACATACACCAAATATGAACTTTACTTTTCTTTTCTTAACCTATCAACTTACTTTGTTACAACTTTATACATTTACATTAGAGGGAAGATGAAAAACGATTTATTTCACAAAAGTAAACATAATTTTCTTTCAAAAATTTATTTTCAGATAAGTACTAACTAGCTAAAACTAAATTTCTTAAAATATAATTGAATATTTAACTAACTAAACTTAAATTTCCATTACTTTTTTGACTTTCAACTAACAAAAATATTGTAACGAAGCATAATAAGTACAACAAACTTGAAAAATATATACTTTAAGCTAAGTAAAATTACTACCAAAGAAATTTTAGTTACTACCAAATATGAAAAATATATACATTGAGCTAACAACAATACATACTTTAGCTAGTATCTAACAAGAAAATAAAAGTTACCGGAGTGGCGGGAATCGGTGGCAAAGAGTTGATCGGATTTGAGGATTTGGAGATTTGGGGATCGTGTTTTGCGTTTGGAGATTTGGGGGTTAATTTCTGTTGTTTTATATTTTATTAAAAGGCTAAAACCCTCCGGGTTGGGTCGGTCTATTTAATTTATTATGTTTTTTTATTAATTAATGAAGTGGTCGATTTTCATTAATTAGTAAAAAAAATTATTACTTAGTTAATCAAAATTATAATTTAGTTAAAAAAATTAATAAATAAATCAATTAATTAAGTTAATTAAAATTTTTCAACAATGATCATAAAGTAAAATATAAGTGTTCGAATTACTTTTATACAAACTATTATCGTAAAACAATCACATGTGCACAATTTTAATACAATGATTAAATCATATAATTATTTATGTTATCATTATATTAACGTAATGCGAATATGTACAAATTAGATAATTGGTTATTTTATAAACTCATCAACAGGACTAGTATATTTTCTCAATAATATAATAATATCAATGCATTTTGGGAATTACGATATTTTATATATATATATATATATATAATATCATAACTAAAAGATATTTTGCAAAAAATTATCGTAATTTGTAAAATTTATTGATATATATAACCCTCGCTCATAATACAACGTGTTAATCAATTAAATTATCGATTAATTGTGTAACGTTATTTGACACAGTTGTTCAATGTTATGTCTCCCCCTCCCCTGCTTCCTCCCCCCTCTCATATTCCTCATAATACTAGTCTTACGTTATTCCAACTTCTAAAGCACACGCGTGTCTACGTTGACTGAAAATATTATATCTACTTCTTCAATAGTTTGATATATATATATATTTAGTTATTTAGCTTTTGCTTACTACATAGGTCAATACACGAGATATACGTATATAAACATATATTCTATTGTCTATTAGTCAAACTATATTTTGATATATAGATTCAGTTATCTAGCTTTTGATTACTACATACGTCACTACACGAGATATACGTATATAAACATATATTCAATTGTCTATCAGCTTTAAAATATGTACAGTAAACATCACATACATGATTTTACTACCCCATAATATATACAACGTATTTCACAAATACTCAGAAGAATTATAGATTATATTATCTTATGTCATTAATATACCTTTACTGTATAATATGTATATAGTATATATATATAACTATACATATGCACACATATACACACTATCGACAATATCAAGTTCTAAATACGTACCATATATATCACAGATACATACACAATTATATTACTATCTTATAAAATAATGATATGTCTTTCTATACATACTCAGATAAGTGATCGATTAATTATATTTGATTAGCTTAATAAACTAGGTTTTGACTACATCGTTCATCAATCGATAACTATCATATATAAATATCCAAACTTACATATATATATATATATATATATATATATATATATATATATATATATACAGATATATATATATATTTGTATATATATATATGTATAATTTTGAATTCGTACTATATATATCAAATTCACAAATATATTACTTTATAATAGAACACATTCATTATATTCTAATGAATTATCTGTTATAAATTACATTATTATTACGACTGTAAATACGTACTATAAAACATCACCTTTCAAATACGTACTATAAAGATCAGTTTTCATCTTTCAATTACGTCTACGACAGATTTAATGGTCTATCCCAAAGGTATCGATCATATATATATATATATATATAAACATAAACACATATTAATTATATAAAGATTATGCATGTTTGAAGTCATTTAACGTATGTATAGTATATTATATTATATATGTAATGTAATATATTATTTTTACTAATAATAATAATTAGATTACATAAAGTTAATATAAGATTATATAATTATTTAATAAAATTATTTATTTATTTTTTATCTTTTTTTAAATCCAGAACCAACCACATGTGGTTGGTTTTAAAAAATTTTATTACTATTATTTAAATTTTTTATTACTATTTTTTTTTGTTACTACTATTTTTTTATTTATAATTAAATTTTTAATTTTAATTTTATTTTCTAATTTCAGTAAAAACTGACCACTTAAAATTAATTTCTTTTTATTTAAATAAAAACTGACCAGAAGTAGTAATTTTTTTTAAAATATTTTCTTTTTTAAATAAATAAAAAAACTGACCACAAGTGGTCGGTTTCTTTAAAAAATAATTAAAAAAGAATTTTATTAATCTGACTACTCGTGGTCGGTTTATTAAAATATTTGTAAATTAATTTTTTTCAGTAAAAAGACCACTTGTGGTCGATTTTTTAATTTTTAAATTTTATAATAATTAATATAAAAATAATTGGAATATTTACTTTGATCTTTTATAATAAAAAAGTGATTACATGTGGTCGCTTTTTTAAATACAAATATTTTTTTAAAAATATTAAAAAACCGACCACAAGTGGTCGGTGTTTTCCGACCACATTTTGTGGTCGGTTTTTACACTTTTTTTAGTAGTGTATGATGTGTATATTGATTTTGCTTTTTGTTTTCTTTTTGAAGCATCTGACCATCTACTACTACTATTACTACTAGTGTTGTTGTTGTTGTTATTATTATTATTATTTGTGGGATCAAAAATAGTCAAATAAAATAAATAAAAAGGAAAAGAAAATTGGTGTTGCAACATTGTTAGTGTGGTGACATAAAGTAGAAAATTTGTGTTGCAACATGGTTTGAAAATTAGAGTCACAACATGTAAACTTTGGGAAGTTTATCTATAAATTGATGACTTCTCAATCATTTTGAAACACACCAAAATTGAGAGAGCAATAGAGAGAAAAAGAGTGTAATCCATAGATATTCTATAGTCTGTGAGATAATATTGTGGGAGTAATATTGTAGTGAGTTATGAGAAATAAAAAGAGTGTTGTTTCATTTAAAAAGTGTAGTAGTCTTTTGACACTGCCAAGTTGTAATCAGTATTATTGTATTACTCCATTGGGTATTTTATTTATCCCGTTATACTATTTGGTGTTGTTGTTTATCTCCTGTTATTGCTACTTGTGTGGATATTATCCTGGGCAGAAATATTTGTTTTCCCAACAACGTGGTATCAATGCCATGGAAAATAATAGTCCACTGTCTTTTTAGTACTCCCGCCTTACAAAAGAAAATTATGAAAAATAGTGCCTACAAATGAAAGACATTCTTGGTTCTCAAGATGTTTGGGTTATTATAGACAAAGGGTATACAAAATCCGCCAATAAGAAGACTCTATCTCAAAATGGAAAAGATGTCTTGATTAAGACAAGAAAGAAAGATCAATAGGCCCTCACTCTCATCCACTAATGTTTGAATGATGGCATATTTGAGAAGGTGGCTGATGCAACCACCACGAAGGAAGCTTGAGAGGTCTTACAAAATTCTCTCCAAGGAGTTGATAAGGTGAAAAAGGTAGAACTTCAAATTCTAAGGGATGATTTTAAAGTTTTAAAAATGAAAGAATTCAAATCCATTTTGGATTTTTGTTCAAGAGTGATGGCTGTTGTGAATCAACTAAGAAGGTACAGGGAGGAAGTAGATGATGTGCGCATGGTATAAAAGATCCTTTACTCTTTAACACCCAAATTTGATTATGTGGTGTGTACTATTGAGGAGTCTAAAGATTTAGAGTCTATGATAGTAGAGCAATTGGAAGGTTCTTTAAAAACCCACAAAGAAAAAATGAAAAGAAGAAAAGAAGAGCCATTGGAGTAACTTCTTAAAACTCAGGCATCCTTCAAAGATTTTGGAGGTGAAAAAAGTTACAGAGAAAATGGACAATGGTGAGGCTGAGGCTGCCGTGGAGGTTGTGGAAGAGGAAGGTGTTATATTAACAAATTAAAAAATAAAGATAAAAACCACCAAACATTCAGAGGTCGTGGTCATGGACAACTAGGAGGCAGAGGACGTGGAGCTTATCAAGGTATCAGTGAAATGAGGTATGACAAATCTAAAATTGAGTGCTAGAATGGTCATAAATTTTGACATTACTCTTGGGAATGTCGTAGTAATGTTGAAAAAAAAGCTAACCTTTGTGACAACAATAAAGAAGAAGATGAGTCAACATTATTAATGACACTCACAAAAGATAATACAGATGATTACAGTTCATGGTATCTTGATAATGGAACAAGTAATCATATGTGTGGATACGAAGACAAGTTTTGGAGATCAAGAACATGAAAAGTGGTAATGTATCTTTTGGAGATACCTCAAAGATTCAAATTGAAGGAATAGGTACGATTTTGATATCCTATAAAAATGGTGATCACAAATTGATCAATGAGGTTTACTGTGTGCCAAAACTAAAAAATAATATTTTGAGTTTGGGACAACTTCTTGAAAAAGTATATGATATTTATATGAAAAATATGCATCTTTGGCTTAGAAATTCAAGCAATAATTTAATTACCAAAGTGCGTATGACAAAAAATAGATTATTTCCTTTGAATCTTAAGACCATTAATGCAAAGTGTTTGTAGGCTAATGTGCAAGATGAGTCATGATGTTGGAACATGTAATTTGAACTTTGAAACTTTTAAATCATTAGGAGACAAGAACATGGTTGATGGAATTCCATCAACCAATCATCCCAATTAGTTGTGTGAAGCTTGTCTTCTTGGAAAACATGAAAGGAGGAGTTTTCTGAAGGAAACCACGTCAAGAGCAACTAATCCACTTCAGCTTGTTCATACCGATGTGTGTGTTCCAATCAATCTATCTTCTTTTGGTAAAAGTAAATAATTTTTACTCTTTATTGATGATTTTAGTAGAAAGACTTGGGTATATTTCTTGAAGCAAAAATTAAAAGCTTTTGTTGCTTTTAAAAATTTTAAAGCACTTGTAGAAAAAGAAAGTGGCTATGAAATAAAATCCTTAAGGTCCGATAGAGGAGGCAAATTCACTTCAAAAGAATTTAATGACATTTGTCAGTCTCATGGAATCGTCGCCCTTTAGTGGTATCTTACTCGCCCCAACAAAATGAAGTTGCAGAAAGAAAGAATAGAACAATTCTTAATATGGCAAGATGTATGTTGAAAGCTAAAAATATTCCAAAAGAATTTTGGGCTGAGGCTATTTCATATGCAGTTTATTTAAGAAACAGGTCTCCAACAAGAAATATGGAAGATCAAACACCTCAAGAAACATGGAGCGAAAGAAAGCTAAGTGTCAAACGCTTGAGAATTTCTGGGAGCATAGCCTATGCTCATGTTCCACATCAAGGGAGAGCTAAACTTGATGATCGAAGTGTCAGGTATATATTTATTGTCTATAACACTAGTTCAAAAGGCTACAACTTATACAATCTATGCAACAACAAAGTGATGGTCAGTCATGATGTTGAATTTGAAGAAGAAGCATCATAAAATTGGGAAGTCCAGGAGGTTCCGTAAGAAAGAACATATGATTTTTTTTCCATACTTTGGAGATGAAGAAAAGTAGGATACCATGGAACCTGAATAGGATGCAAACCTCCCAGCAAATATTGCCTCTTATTTTTCTCAAGATCAGGGTTCAGGTGAAAGGCCACAAAGGATGAGGAGCATCCAAGAACTCTATGATGACATAGAAGAAGTTACTAATCTTGATTTTTGGTGTTGTCTCTATGATGACGGTGAACCAATGAATTTTGATGATGATGTTATAGACAAAAAATGGAGACAAGTCATTGAGGAAGAAATTCAGTCAATTAAAAAGAACAACACTTGAGTTAATAACTCTTCCTAAAGATCATCAAGCAATTAGAGTCAAATGGGTATACAAGGCAAAGAAGAATTCTCATGGAAAAGTAGAGATATACAAGGCAAGACTCGTAGCTAAAGGCTATAAGAAAAGAAATAGCATTGACTATGAAGAAGTCTATGCACCTGTTTCCCGCATGAAGACGATACGTCTGCTAATCTCTTTGGCGGCACAAATGAAGTGGAAAATCCATCAACTAGATATCAAGTCGGCATTTTTGAATGGATATCTTGAAGAGGAAGTCTATGTTTGTGGTCAAGAATCCCGAAAATAAAGTGTTGAAATTGAAAAAAGTTTTATATGGGTTGAAGCAAGCTCCACGAGCGTGGAAAAGTCGTATTGACAGGTATTTTCAAAAAAATAGGTTTACTCGTTGTATCCATGAATATGCTCTTTACATTAAAGTTCATACTAATGTAGATGTTTTGATTATTTGTCTTTATGTTGATGATCTTATTCTGATGGGTAATAATCCATATTTGTTTGAAGCTTTCAACAAAACTATGTCCCTTGAATTTGAGATGAAAGACATAGGTCTCATGTCATATTACTTGGGCCTAGAAGATAAGCAAATGGAGGAAGGAATATTCATATCTCAAGAAAGATATACAAAGGAGATTTTGAAGAAATTCAACATGTTTGATTGCAATCCTGTGAACACCCCAATGGTAAGAAGAATAAAATTGTCAAAGTTTGATAATGGTAAAAATGTGGACTCCACTCTTTTCAAAAGTCTCGTGGAAAGTCTGAGGTACTTGACCTGTACGAGACCAGATATACTTTTTACAGTTGAAGTAGTAATTCGTTTCATGGAAGCTCCTACTTCCACTCACTTGAAAGTTGCTAGAAGAATTCTTCGTTACCTAAAAGGTAGGATAGACCTTGGACTATTTTACTCTTCTTCTGATGATTTTAACCTTGTGGAATTTTTTGATAGCGATTATGCGGGAGATGTGGATGCTAGGAAAAGCACATCAGGTTTGTGTTTTTCTTGGGTGATTGTGTTATTTGTTGGAGCTCAAAGAAACAAACCATTGTTACTCTCTCAATGTGCGAAGCTGAATATGTGGAAACAACATCATGTACGTGCCATGCCATTTGGTTGAGAAGATTATTGAAGGAGCTTAACTTACCATAGACTGCAGCCACGATAATTTATGTTGATAATAAGTCAGCACAGGCTCTTTCCAAGAATCTGGTATATCATGATCGAAGTAAGCACATAGATACAAGGTATCACTTCATCAGAGAATGCATTGCCAAGAAAGAGGTAGATCTCAAATACGTGAAATCCCATGATCAAGTTGCAGATATTTTCACAAAGCCTCTCAATTTTGAAGACTTTTAGAGATTAAGATCAAGTCTTGGAATGAAGAAGAAAAATCAAAATTAAGGGAGAGATTTGTGGGATAAAAAATAGTCAAATAAAATAAATAAAAAGTAAAAGAAAATTGGTGTTGTAACATTGTTAGTGTAGTGACATGAAGTTGAAAATTTGTGTTGCAACATGATTTGAAAATTGGTGTCGCAACATGTAAACTTTGAGAAGTTCATCTATAAATAGATGACTTCTCATTCATTTTGAAACACACCAAAATTGAGAGAACAATAGAGATAAAAAGAGAGTAATACATAGATATTCTATAGTCTGTGAGATAATAGTGTGGGAGTAATATTGTAGTGAGTTGTAAGAAATAAAAAGAGTGTTGTTTCGTTTATAAAGAGTAGTAGTCTTTTGACACTGCTATGTTGTAATCTGTATTATTGTATTACTCCATTAGGTATTTTATTTTCCCCATTATAATATTTGGTATCGTTGTTACTCTCTTGTTATTGCTACTTGTGTGGATATTATCCTGGGTGGGAATATTTATTTTTCCAACATTATTATCCCCACCACTATTTATTTATTTATTTACTAATATATCCTAGATTGAATAAATAATAATAATAATAATAATAATTAATTAATTATTATTATTATAATTATAATTATTATTAATTATTCAATCTAGGATATATTAGAAATAATCTTTTACCACATAAAAATACTAATAATAGGGTATGGGTAAGTTCTGCGTATATGTATGTGATTGTTGCAAATATTAGATGTGCTTATAGGCTAGAATTTTGTTTGGACGCCTACTTGTGTTAGGGAAAAAGCACATCTTATTGATATCGAATGCCTTAATGATCTATACAACTTGAATAGCTTTTCGAGGGAGAAGTCGAAGACATTGCTAGCATGGGGAAAGATGAGATTGTTGTTTTCTAGATTAGATGGTTTGAATGTAACTGCTTTAGGTGTCAAAGAAGCTTCTATAGCATAGAAAGATTTGAAATCTTGTATTGAGAAAAAGAAAGGCCTTTAAATCTAAATATTGATATTAGAAGAAAATGAGGCTTGCCCTAATTCTGGGACTGCATGCACTTTGCCAGATGCAGGATTTTCCTTTCTGCGATAAGCCTATTGTACTTCATTAATCTTAACTTTTTTCCCTATTCTTTCTGTACGTGTCAATGTATTATTGTTGTAGATTTTCAATACTGAAACTTTAACTTATGTATTATTTGTTAGAATTTCAATAGTAGTATCTTTAAATTCATTCCATAGCTATGATTCTATGAATTTTCGCTCGTCTTAGCCTCAATTTAATTTCTGATATTTGCTTCTATAATTAGATGGCAGTTAAGCTCAGTTTCTGTTTTAAAATGAATTATTGGCTTTTTAATTATTTTCTTTATTTAATTGTTTGGATTCAACAAATTCTTATTTCTTTGTGCTCCCATTTTGCAGGAGGATCCTGTATAGAAAGTAAAGTCTCATTTTCCAGGAGGGTCCTGAACAGAAAGTAAAGTCTCATTTTTCAGAAGGGTCCTGCACAGAAAGTAACATCTCATTTTTCAGGAGGGTCCTGTACAGAAAGTAAAGTCCCATTTTTTAGGAGAGGCCTGAACAGAAAGTAAAGTCCCATTTTTTAGGAGGGTCCTAAATAGAAAGTAAAGTCCCATTTTTCAGGATGGTCCAGAACAGAAAGTAAAGTCCCATTTTTTAGGAGGGTCCAGAACAGAAAGTAAAGTCTCATTTTTCAGGAGGGTCTAGAACAGAAAGTAAAGTCCTATTTTTCAGGAAGATCCCGAATAGAAAGTAAAGTCCCATTTTTTAGGAGGGTCTTGAACAAAAAGTAAAGTCCCATTTTTCAGGAGGGTCCTGAACAGAAAGTAAAGTCTCATTTTCTGGGAGGGTCTTGAACAGAAAGTAAAATCCCATTTTTGGAGAGGGTCCTAAACAGAAAGTAAAATTCCATTTTTCGGGAGGGTCCTGAACAGAAAATAAAATCCCATTTTTAGGGAGGGTCCTGAATAGAAAGTAAAATCCTATTTTTTAAGAGAGTCCTGAACAGAAAGTAAAATCTCATTTTTCGGGAAGGTCCTGTACAGAAAGTAAAATCTCATTTTTTTGGGAGGGGGTGTACTGAATAGAAAGTAAAATCCCATTTTTCGGGAGGGTCCTAAACAGAAAGTAAAATCCTATTTTTTGTGATGGTCCTGAACAAAAAGTAAAATCTCATTTTCTAGGAGGGTCCTGAACAGAAAGTAAAATTCTATTTTTCTGGAGGGTCCTGAACAGAAAGTGAAATCCAATTTTCCAGGAGGTAAAATTCTATTTTTCAGGAGGGTCTTGAACAGAAAGAAAAATCCAATTTTCCAGGAGGGTCCTGAATAGTAAGTAAAATTCGATTTTCCAGGAGGGTCCTAAACAGAAAGTAAAATCCCATTTTCCAGTAGGGTCCTGAACAGAAAGTAAATTCCCATTTTCCAGGAGGGTCCTGACCAGAAAGTATATTCCCATTTTCTAGGAGGGTCCTGAACAGAAAGTAAATCCTATTTTCCAAGAGGGTCCTAAAGAAAATGTAAATTTCCATGGATGTGCTTTTTCAATAATAGCTAAATTAAGTGAAGCGAATTGACCCCTGTTTCAACAAAGAAATTTTGTCAGTTAAAAATATAGTGGTGGCTTGCCGCACTTTACTCTCCCGACACCTGCTCTAGTGTCATTTTCTTTATTTTGTTTCAGATATTTAGCACTTTCCCCTGCTTTATCACGTTATTGATCCAAAATCAGATTACTAATAGTGACTCTAAAATAAACACAGCATCTCTGCTTTGCCATGCTTCTCAGATAAACCCTTTAAAGCTTGGTATTTTCATGAATTCCCAGATTTGCCTGTTGACAAAGCTTTCTGCAGGCCCTTTTTTTGGCTTACAATGTCTCTTTCTTGTGCAGGCCTTTCTGTCTTGCTTTGTGCAATTGAAGAACTTGGCAGTTAGTTTTGAATTTTTTTTTCACTTGTTTTGACATGGACTTGACTCAAAGACAAGAGAAAAATAACAACAACTTTTGCTTTATTTGGATAACTGACTCAATAAAATAAAAATATAACTAAAGAGAAGAAAAAAATGACAATGAATGTCCCCATTGAAAAGGATGAAAGAAAAGTTTGTCTAAAAATGACAGTCAACTCTAATGATTATGGCATGCATATCGGATTAGACTGCCTGATATTTCCATCCAAAACTTTCTACCAATTCTTGTTGAGTGAATGACCTCGAAATTGAGTTGCTTCCTTAGGTCAATTGCATTTAAGACCTCATTCGGCTAGTGGCTCTTTGAATGGTTTTTGCTAACAAGACTCTCTCATTTTCCTTTTCTCATCTCACCATTGCCTTATAGTGTCCGTGAGGGTTTTTCACCAATGAGACTCTCTTATTTTTATTTGTCTCAACTCACCATCGTCTTATAGTACTTGTGAGGGTTGTCACTGATAAGACTCTCATTTTTATCTCCCTCAACTTACCATCGCCATATGGTGCCCATGAGGGTTTTCACCAATAAGACTCTCTCATTTTTATTTCTCTCAATTCACTATCACCTAATGGTGATCGCGAGGGTTTTTACCAATAAGACTCTCTCATTTTAATTATCTCAACTTACTTTCGCCTTATGGTGCCTGCGATGGTTTTAACCATTAAGACTCTCTCATTTTTATTTCTCTCCTAATTCTTTATGTTGAGGAATAAAAGTAGTTTCCGAAATGCGTCATCACATCCATTGCATGCTTAGCCTTAACATTCTCAAAGATAGATTTAAAGGTCTTTCTTTGGTTATAACTTGGCTTTTGGATAGTGTTAGAAAGAAAGGATGATATAAATCCTAAACGAAACTTTAAGTGGGTTAGGACTTACAACTTTTGAATTCGACTCAAATAATGAGGATTAACTCATGCCCCCGTTTGTTTTAACTGGGCAATTCTAAAATTTTTATTTGGTTGGACCGAGCCCTGGGTATGGCAGCTTACGTATCTTACCCTCGAGAGAGGAGAATCACATTAAATGACTCATGCTTTCGTGGAGTTGATTTTGTTCTGTTCCTCGGGATCACATATCTACTATTTGACCTAATTGAGCTACGTTTTTAAATTGATGACCAAGTTATTCTTGTGATTCTCAAAATAATTGCCTTAATTTTCAAAGAAGGCTTGAACTTGTCACCAAATGTCTCAGAACTCTACCTATTTTCTCATATGCTTTTGTTTTCTAACTTTAACCCTCTGATTCAATGTTCATGCTTAAATTGGATTTTAAGATCTGGCTAAAAATTTTGCTAGCGTGTCATAACACTAGAATTAACCTAAAATATATTGTATAAAAGAAAATAAACAAACAACAAATATTTAAAACACAAAAGAAAAAGGGACACTTCATTCAATTAAAATAAAAGCTAGAACGGTTTGGACATAACGACAAATGGACAAAACAAGATAGATCCCGGATTACAACCTTAAAATAATTTGGATAACAAAAAATAAAACAAAACAAACTACCAGACCTCTTTATAGTAAGGAGAGAGGTGACTTCTCAATTGCTCAACCTGACATCTTTGCCACTGGTTTGTATATCAACATTACTAGAGTTTTCCTCACCGTCAATGTTCTGCACCATAATCAATTTGTCTTGAATCATCTTCTTAATTTCTCTTTTCAAAACACGACAATCTTCAATACTGTGACCCTGAACATTTGAATGATATGCACATCGTACATTATGATCAAAACTTCTTGAATGCGGGTCAGGAGTATACCCAAGTAGAGGAGTGATCATGCCTTGTTGTGCCAATCTCTAAAATAAACTGGCATATGACTTTCTAATTGGTGTAAAGCTATCCCTCAATTTATGCCTCATTTCATTATTTAACTTGGATTGAACATCGAGCCTATAAGGGATTTGATATATTTGTGGAATTGGAGGATGGCTTTGAGGAGTTGGTGCGTGCCATTGTGAGTAAGGAGGGAGTTGAACATATGGTTGTGCACAATATACTAGATATGAAGGTGGGGAAACAGAGTATAATGGATTTTGGTAGTGATTATGGAGAGCTTAGATATGAAAATGGGCTTGAGACTGATGGCAACGACGACGTCGTCTTCTTGGATGTGCCCGTTCTCCAATTACAATAGCAGTGTCATCTTTCTCATTCGTTTTCTCTCCAGGTTCCCTTAATTGATTGTAATATTATGCCAAATGTTTCACGAATTCCTCATGCCCGTCTTGCTCCTCAAATTTTGACATCTCAAAGATTGGAGGAAGGTTAGCACTTGGAGGCACGCTCTAGTCTTTATATGAAACATCTTCTTTACCCACAAGTCCTAGAGAATTTTTCATAGCATTTTCTACACTCTTCATTTTTCCAACCATTTTCTCTGACTCTTCTGGCGTACTTGACTTCTTGTTAAGAAATCTTGGTGGTCCAGTTAACTTAAAAGCAGGCTCAGGAGTATAACAATGATCACCAAGAGTACTGAATATAGGTTCACTAGCAGCATGGGGACGCACAACCCTTGGGCGAGCCAGTGTGCAAGTCCCGGTAAAGGATTGAGCAACAAGGTCACAGACTACATGTGATGTTGTGAATGTAGCAGACTTATGCTAAGGAGCTAGAGGAAAAGAGGTGGAAGTATTGAGATGCTTTTGGCTCAGAATGAATTCTGTGTCATGTTGCGGTGAATCAATAACAGTAAAAAACTGACATTGATATTTTGGTGGAAAACTTGAGGTGTTTGTAGGATCAATAAAGGAAAATGGAGGAGGAGGCAACCCACTGGCCCTAGCTCGATGCATTTCTATCATTTGTTGTCTTGGCCTCCTAATCTCTTGCTTCAAACTCTCTTTTTCCAGATTCTTTGTTTGATCCATGATGTCAATCTATATATCTTTGTTGGACACAACTAACTCTTTGGATTTGGTGTGACGTGAAGGACCAGCCAGAATGCCACAAACCAACCACCTTATGCTGACTCAACAAAAAAAATAGCAAATATGTTAGAGTTCAACACTTTTTCAAAACCTCTTTTTGTTTTTTTTTTTAAATATCACCGAACCCAAGAAGAGAGCCTACGTATCTCACTCCCAAGAGAGGAGAATGAGGTGTGCGTAGTTCGTGAAGTCTTGCGAAAATGGCCAGTTAAACTCTTTTTCCATTCTTTTTCTTGAAACTTCAAAGAGAAAAGAAAATAACAAATTATCAAAAGAATTGACAAAAATCTTTTTTGTATTTTTCAAGTTTAAATCCTTATACAAAATGAAATCTATAATTACCAAAGAAACTCTTTTTGGGCTTTCAATTTTGAGTTTCATACAAAATGAAATTTAAACCTATTAAAGGAAAATCATTTTGGATTTTTCAAATAAGATCCACCAAAAATAAAACCTACGATTATTAAGGAAAATCTTTTTGTATTTTTATTTTCAAGGCATATATGAAACACCTACTATAAATAAGGAGAAGAAAATCATTTTTTTTTTAAATAAAATCCCCGAACCAACAATAGGTTGCCTACGTATGTCGCCCCCGAAAGGGAGAATCAGGGGTGCGTAGTTCGTCCAGATTGGACAATTAAAGATTAACTGACAGACAGACCTAACTTAAGAGACACGACCAAAGACCAGAGAATAATTTTTTTTTGAGTTTTTAATTTGAAACTTCACATAAAACTGATACCAATTACTATGAAATAATTTTTTTTGGTATTTTCGTTATATGAGACATACAAAATTTCTATAATTTTTGAATTTTCTTTTATAAAATCTCCTAAAAAAAATCTTTTTGAAAATTTTGAATAATGGATGCATGTTAAAGGAATCAAAAGAAAATCTTTTTGATGTGTTTGATTTTTTTTTCTTTTTTGAGAAATGAGTGCAAGAGGTAAAAAATCTTTTTGAATTTTTGAATTGTCAAAAATGAAAGCCATAAAGAAGTCCAAAAGAAAAACTATGAAACACTCTTTTTCGACATCACCTTTCTTTTTTCTCTCTTTTTTTTGCAACACTTTCTTGTCTACACACTTTGCTTCTAACACATTCCCCAAATCGGTCCGTCAAATGACCATGCTACCCTCAGAGATGCAAAATTTAGCACGTAGGGATGCTTTAGAGGTGAGTCTCCTACAAAGGGCCACGTAAGTCCTGCTAGGTATGATGCAGATAAGTATGAACTAACGGTTGACCTATACTGGGGTCCACTAACAAGGATGTTCGGGGGAGCGTATGGTCGATAGTTGCTGCGAGAGCTTTCCACCCACTCTATAACACCAACGGCTCCCCCTCCTCAAATAAGGGTGAATCAACTAGATGTTGTGTACAACACGTGTACTACGGACTTATTGCAGAAAGAATGACTTGGGTTATGACTCGGGTAATGCACATGATGCCAGATATAAAGCGGTAATGCATAAGATAAAAACTGTAAACAAAGAGCACGTAGGTACTCAACAATGAGAAACAATAACACAAAACAACACAAACAATGTCTATACACCCATGATGTCAAACAAAATCGATACAACTCCAAAAATTAGCTCAAATTCTGAAAAATCCCCAGCAGAGTCGCCAGAGCTGTCACACTCCCTTTTTAACAAAAACATAGGTTTAAGGTTTGAAAGAGTTTTTATTGTTATGTGAAAAAAGGTAAAAAATTTTTGTTTCAAAAAGGATTATTGACATTTAACTCAGAGTTGCCACTTTGCATTATCAGGTGTGTCAAGTCACCTTTGGAAACCTGTTTTAAAACTATTTTTGACTCATTAAACTGATCCGCAAACATAGATTCTGACTAAGGAATTCTGTTGACCGAGGGGAAGGTGTTAGGAACCTCTCGATCCTGTGGTTCGACCACGGTCGCTTTGTAGGGCAGATCTGCTAATTTGATACTATGAATGTATAAGCCACATAAAACACATAAAACAAATATCAAACATATCAAACAATAATCCAAAACCAAAATAATAATGTTCAGTCCAATTATACAGTCCAAAATAGAAAAATGCGTAAAAACAAATCCTATTCTAAACTAATCCTAGACTAACGCTCTACCCAACGCCTCGGGCCTTCATCACGAACGTCCTTCGGGTACAAGATACCTCGAGGCATTCCCCGGTGAATAAATATATACAGATACTTCGGGTCATTCCGCGATCAAATAGTAAAATTGATCCTAAATTGAAAAAACAGAGCCATTCTACCCATATTTCAAGCATTCACCAATCTAACGTTCCTAAATGTGCCTCCCCCTATCGTTTTCCTAACAATTATCGACTTAAACCATAAGTCTATCAAATTTAAACAAAGTCGATACTTTTCCCAAATCAAGGATTATCAATAAATCAACATGAACTAATATTCACTTTTATTAATGTTTTAATTTCCGCCCTCCAAATATCACATGATTAAACCAATGCGACTATCAAATAACTTTTCAAAATCCGAACAAACAATGAACACATACCCCAAATGAAGATTCAAATATTTAAGCATACCGATCATTCATATCCACAACAACAATCAACATTTGCTTAAAATATTCAAAACCACACCACAAAATCACGATATTAACCAACTTCGATATAATCAAAAAGTAGAGTTAAGAGATGGACCTTTGAAGAACTGATTTCGTTGATAATAAAGTTACGAAAGCTTGGACAATAGAATTCCGAATAGAACTTCAACAACCACAGAATCCAACTCGATAGTGAGAAATAGAAACCCCAAACTGCTTAGGATAAATCAATCGAGACAAATAGAACCTATATCCCCAAAATCGACATGAATACGGATGAACTAAGAACGAAATCACAACAGAACACAAACCCGTATGTGAAAATGTCTTGAAATTGATTAAAAAACAAAATGGATTTCAACTAATTTTCATCGCTAGTTCATGTTTTCCAGCTGGATCTACCTAAAAATCAAAGAAAAATGGAGATAATTTGGGGATTTTGGACTGGGCTTGTTGAATAGACGACTGGATACTGATAGCATCAATTTCGATGAGATTTCATCAGAAATATGAAGAGAAATGATTGAATGATGGATGGAAAACAAATTTTGGTGAGCCAAGTCACAAGAGCAGTGACCAAAGACCTGAAACCCTCACCATCTCTCTCAATTTTCACCCTCTCTACCTGATTTCATCGCTCTCTCTTTCCATTATTCTCTCTCTCTCCGCTTGTGATCCTCACTCACTCATCTCACTATTCCCCCTTCGATTCACCTTCCATCTCACTATTTTTCACCATTTGTGTGTAATTTTGGAATGGGTGTGCGTGTATGTGGCTGTTCTTGAGAGCGGAATTGTGAGTTGGTGCGTGGTTTTTTGTGTATTATCAATCCAAGAAGAGAAAAAAATAATGGATGATCCTACCTGATAGTCTTCTATGAGAGTATATGTATATATAGTGTCTTATGGAAAATTTAAGCCAAACCGTGGGGGCCCTCTTTTTTCTAATGAATTGAAAAATAAAATTTATATGTATATGTCTCTCCTTATGATGATGCTGGTGAATGTGTATATATGTATTGTGCTTTGTAAAAATGGATATTCCCTGTGGGACCTTCCTTTTTTTATCTTTTTTAATTTGTTAACCAAATGGAATAAAATATGAGGGGTAAAGATGAGGTAAGGTAGGGTGTGGGGTGGGGTAGGTTGTTAGGATGAGGTGTAAAGGGGGTTAGGATAGGATAAAATTTGTTTGGGAGTTTGTTATTTTTTGTTCTTTTATGAGGAATAATTACACAGTTAGGAGTACACGGTAGAATAAAGTAAATAGGTGAAAATTAATCTTTCGGAGGGACAAACTTACGTGTCTACATCATGCTCTCTTTGAATGTAAACACAGAGTGTTTTCATACAAAGAAGTAGACGACGAGACAGAATTTTGTCCCAATCATTATTCGAAGGAAGAAATAAAAGGAAGGAGGACAACCGAATCTTAACTTAAGGCATCCTAACTACCCAAGTTACAAGGGAATCAAGTGACAGTTATCTCAAAGGATTGAAGAGTGATGGACTATACCGAGTTGGAGAGTCGAGTGAGGTCTCGTTAGGGTTCTGGTCCGCGACTCTGTTATTATGTCAGAAATGAAAATTACAAGTTAAAACATAAATGAAATTACAAAAATCCTATCTATACAGCTTCTTTTGGACTCCTGACTTAAGTTTCATCACCCTATTCTTCAGGCGGACTCCTGACTTGCGATTTCTTCACTTTGTTCTTCAGGCGGGCTCCTAACTTGCAATTTTATCACTTTTTTCTTGGTTTTCAATCGGTTCACCTTGTTGCTTGACTTTCATTTATTTTCCCTACTCTTCAAGAGGGCTTCTGACTTGCCATTTTTGACTTTATATTTCACCACCTTATTCATTGACTTTTAACTTTTTCACCCTGTTCTTCAGGAGGTATCCTTACTTTCAATTTCATCAACTTCCAATTTCATCACCCTGTTCTTTAGGCGGGCTCCTGACTTACCATTTTCTCTCCTTGTTCTTCAGGCGGGCTCCTGAAACCAAAATCAAAGTAGAACGAAAATTATTCCAAACAAAGATTATAATAAAGAAGAATTTTATTTTTCTTGAAAGTATGGTCTCATTTTCCAGGAGGGTGTAACGACCCAAAATCTTCTCCCGGGATGTCACACGGTGCCTAAGGCTACTTTCCCTAAGCTAACCCTTAGAACCGGTTTCCACCAATGAAACTCAATTCAAGATAAGAATGGACTCAACACTAGCATACTCATATCACATGAAAGGAAATATGGAAAAGATACTCGGTCCATAAGACAACTATATAGAGAAATCTCAATAAAACCACAATATCGAACCCTCGACACATCACAAGTCTGACACTAGTCTGACAAGCCTCTACAAATCAAAATCTAGAGAGCCGTTGGGACATGTCCTCAACTGACTTGAAATGAACTAAAGATAAAACATAGTCTCTCAAGTACGGTAAATATCTGAAGATTGGTCCTCGAATCATGAGGACTCACCACTGTAGAAAACATAGGCAAAGTACTCAAAGAATCACGGGCGAGGCTGAGACTGAGCACCTGAACCTACATTATGAAACAATGTAGCACATAGACATATATGTGGATCAGTACTTGGAATGTACTGAGTATGCGGGGGTGAATGCATATGAATAAAATAGTAACAATCTTCTTTAATCAAATCATGTATGCATTATGAGATGACTCACAATTATAAAGCTCGTAAGTCATGTAGAATGGAGCATGCAACACAAATCTTGTGAGTCATCATTGTTTAATCTCAAAATTCGAAACCTTCTCTTGTTCTCAATACCCAAAGGCTAAGGGACTTTAAACAATATTTTCAACTCATGCATAAGTCTCATGGAGAGTAAAAATTCTTCAATGCTCAACATTTCATAACTATTTAGAACTCATATACTTGGAATTCGGAATCATATAACTTGAAAACATACTTGAAAGAGTTTCATTCACTTTAGGAAAATATCTCATCTCAAGATTTAGGAAAATCACTCCATATTAAATGGAAAGGCATTCTAGTTTATGGAAACAACTTATCTCGAGGCTTTATAAAAAGTACTATAACAAGGGAAGATGCTTTCATTTAGGAAATAACTCACATCGATAAAATACTTTAGTTGGGGAAATATCTTTGCAATTCAACCATTTAGGAAAATAGCTTATAGGGAAGGAAAATAAGTATTTGATCTCGAATTCTAAATGTCAAGGGAGGTTCTCGTAACTGACATAAACCATGCGACCTACATGGAGTCCAACATTTTGTCCTTCTAAGGAATAGACCCCACATTGGGGAGGAACGTCATACTCTTGCTAGGGAGTATAACCTAGGTCTAGTGATCACTAAACAAAACTTGGCCTCAGGACCAATCATAATCATCTTAAACTCAGCCTCAGTCCCAACCTACGGTGGCACATAGTTTTGGGATAAGAAACCATAGTAACTTATCCACTCGGTGCTAAATACTACTCCCTTTACATTATCTGAGCTCATCTCATAAAAAATCCACTTTTAGAATAATCACATGGTTCACCAAGAACCCAATAATCAAATCGATAATATCATATAGTGAAGTGGATTTCAAAGCTCAAGGACCATTAGGTAAATTCATTTCTCAATCATCTCAAAATACTCAAAACATGGGTGCTCATAGCATAAGCGTTCATAATTTCACAAATCTCAAATACGGCTTACTAACCCATTATTCAATCTCAAGTTAAAGCTTATCAAAAGCATAATATATAGCATATAGATTCATAAATCATGTGGAAATCTGGGAATTTCAGCAAGTTACCTCAAAATCTCAATATAACCATATGCTTCAATATCTCTACAATTCAATATTAGCTTATCAAGGAGTAAATCATGGGGTTTATACACAGATATAAATACTCAAGAAAACATGTAGAAATCACACCATTTGACTCTTAATTCATGGGAAATATCAGTATAATTCATTCAATAATAATGGGTGAAAAAACCAATTCAAATTCATGTAAAAAACCTCATATATTTCAAGAATTTCATGATGTAAATAGCCTTTTGGGCACAAGAATTTCAGAGCCATCGTGTTTTCCCACTGGTTGGGACCTGGGACTCCTCCGCGATGCACCACTATCACAGGGTTCCACTAGAAATTGACAATTGCCAAATCAACCCTCTCCGCTATGCGCCAGGCAATTAAATGATGCAGTTTTATGACTAAAGCTTAAATTAGCCATAACTTCTTACCTAAGTGTTGGATTTGGGAAAATCTGATATTGATGGAAAGCTTATCAGATTTCCCATGTGACAAAAAATAGAAATTAGGGAACTTCTATACGGTTAACACGTTACTCACTTAGGAAGCAACTTCTCAATCTTTTAGGGCCAGAATCACGCCTCACTCAACGTGCCCTACGACTCAAACTAAGAGGGAACTTTGCAGGGCCTTACAATATCTCCCCTTAGGGAACATTCGTCCTCGAATGTCACTAGTTAGTCTTGGAATACAGGAAAAACTGAGTACACAAAGATGAAATAATTAGTAAATGGTTCAAAATCTTCCTAAACTTATGACCACTCTGGATATCGCAAGAACTCATACAAAGATAGATGCATAGTTGAACTTTAGGTTAGAAAAGATGAATCAAGGAAGAATGGTACCTTCGGATTGATCTGAACTAGCATAAAAGAGGTGCAGGTATTTGGCTCGCATGTCTGCTTCTGCCTCTCAAGTAGCACCCTCAACAGTTTGGTTCTGCCACAAAACTTTGACCAAGGGAACTTCTTTGTTCCTTAGTCTATAGATCTGAAAGAATAGGATCTCCACGAAAATCTCATTGAAGGAAAGGCTATCTTGAATATCAACACTCTCTGAAGGATCAACCACAAAGGAATCACAATTATGCTTCTTAAGCATAGAGACATGAAAGATAGGATGAACGGCATACAACTCCGGGGGAAACTCAACCTCATAAGACATTTTACCAACACGGCTCAAGACTCGATATGGGCTAACATAACGGGGACTAAGCTTTCCCTTCCTATCCAACCTTTTCACCCCTTTCATGGGTGAAATATTCAAGTACACCAAATCACCTCCCTTAAACTCAAGTTCTCTCCTCCTTATATCTGCGTAAGACCTTTGATGACTCTGAGTGGTCTTCAACCTTTCTCTAATCAACTTAACTTTCTCCATAGCTTTGAACACTGCATCAGGACCACACACAGAGCTTTGACCACTTCAAACCAACGTATGGGTGATCTACACCTCCTACCATACAAAGCCTCAAATGGTGCCATCTTAATGCTAGTATGGAAACTATTGTTATAGGCGAACTCTATCAATGGAAAATGCTTATCCCAACTACCTTTGAAATTAAGAGCACACAGCCTCAACATATCCTCTAGGGTCTGAATGGTCCTCTCAGCCTGACCATCTATCTGTTGGTGAAAAGATGAACTCAAAAGAACTTGGGTGCCAAGACCCTGCTGAAACGCCCTCCAAAACTGAGAAGTAATTTGAGTACCCCTATTCGAAATGATAGAAAAGGGAACTCCATGTAGTCTGACCAACACTTGGACATACAATCTAGCATAATCCTCAGCCGTATAAGATGTATGCATGGGCAAGAAATATGCGGACTTAGTCAACCTATCCATAAAACCCAAATAGAATCATGATGACGACGCGAAAGAGGCATCCTAGTCATGAAGTCCATATTCACCATCTCTCACTTCTAAGTAGGTATACTAAACTCTTGCATCACGTCACCCAGTCTTTGGTGCTCTACCTTAACTTGTTGACACGTCGCACACTTTGCTACAAACTCGCTGATGTCCATATTCATGCCGTTTTACCAATAGATTTCCCACAAGTCTCGATACATCTTGGTAGTACCGGGATGAATGGAATAATGCGCGCCATGCGCTTCAACCATAATCCTCCACCTCAAATCATCAACAAATGGAACACACAACCTGCCATGCACCCTAAACACACCATCTCCCCCTTGAGAGAAAACCTTGACCTTTTGGTCCTTAACTGACTTCTTAAGTTTGACCAAACTAGGATCCCTATCCTGATTCTCCCTTACTTCTAAAACTAAAGAAGATTCAGAACTACTCTGCACCAACGTACTCCCCTCCGCTGAATCAAGCAATCTAACACCCAACCTAGCCAGACAATAAACATCATAAGCTAACTCTCTCTTACCTTCCTTAATATGCGCAACACTACCCATGGACAATCTGCTAAGGGCATCCGCCACCACATTGACCTTGCCCAGGTGATACAACACACTCATATCATAATTTTTCAACAACTCTAACCAGCTACTCTGCCTAAGGTTCAACTCCTTCTGGGTAAATACGTACTGAAGGCTTTTATGATCAGTAAACACATCAACATGGATACCATAAAGATAGTGTTTCTAAATTTTCAAAGCAAAAACCACATCAGCTAACTCAAGATCAAGGGTCGGGTAGTTCTTTTCATGCATCTTCACCTGTCTAGAGGCATAGGCTATAACCTTACCCCTTTGCATCAATACACAACCCAAACAAACTCTAGAGGTATCATATTACACCACAAAACCATTAATACCATTAGGCAAAGTCAACACAGGGGCTAAAGTGAGTCGAGTCTTCAACTCCTGAAAACTCTTCTTATAGGATTTGGACCACTAGTATTTAACCTTCTTTTGGGCCAACCGGGTCATAGGAGACACAATGGAAGAGAAAACCGCAACAAAACAGTGGTAATAGCCCACTAGACCCATGAAACTCCTAATGTTAGATAGAGAGATAAGTCTAGGCCAGTTTCTCACAAATTTTATCTTTTCCGGATCAACTCTAATACCCTCAGTTGAAAAAACATGACCCAGGAAGGCTACAGAACTTAGCCAAAATTCACACTTACTGAATTCAGCAAACAACAGGTTATCTCTAAGAGCTTGCAAGATAATTCTAAGATGAGCTGCATCATCATTCTCATCACGGGAGTACTCAAGGATGTCATCTATGAAGACAATAACGAACGTATCAAGGTATTTCTTGAACACTCAATTCATGAGGTCTATGAAGGCTTCTAGGACATTGGTTAGCCCAAAAGACATGACTAGAAACTCAAAGTGACCATAACGGGTTTGGAAGGCTGTCTTTGAAATATCACATTCCCTCACTGTAAGTTGATGATAGCTGGATCTAAGGTCTATCTTGAAAAAATAACTTGCACTTTGCAACTGATCAAACAGGTCATCAATTCTCAGAAGAGGATACTTATTTTTGACAGTGACCTTGTTCAGTTGACGGTAGTCAATGGACATACGCAAAGATCGATCTTTCTTTGGCACGAACAAAATAGGTGTGCCCTAAGGAGAAATACTGGGTCTAATGAAACCTTTGTCTAAGATATCTTTGAGTTTCTCCTTCAACTCCTTAATCTCGGAAGGTGCCATATGATATGACGGAATAGAAATAGGCTGAGTGTCAGGAAGAAGGTTATTTCTAAACTCTATCTCTCTATTGGGAAGTACCCCTGGGAGATCTTTCGGAAAGACATCGGGGAACTCATTAACAACATTAACCGACTGGATGGTTGGAGTCTCGGACTTAGTTTTCTTGACCC
>NC_061115.1:114756042-114763821 GCF_002878395.1 Capsicum annuum | reverse complement strand
TGGGATCACATATGCACTATTTGACCTAATTGAGCTATGTTTTTAAATTGATGACCAAGTTATTCTTGTGATTCTCAAAATAATTGCCTTAATTTTCAAAGAAGGCTTGAACTTGTCATCAAATGTCTCAACACTCTACCTATTTACTGAGATGCTTTCTTTTTCTAACTTTAACTCTCTGATTCAATGTTCATGATTAAATTAGATTTTAAGATTTGGCTGAAAATTCTGCTAGCATGTCATAACACTAGAATTAACCTAAAATATACTGTATAAAGAAAATAAACAAACAACATATATTTAAAATACAAAGGAAAAAGGGATACTTCATAAAGATAGAAGTATGCAATTAAAAAAAGATAGAAGGGTTTGAACATAACAACAAATGGACAAAACAAGATAGATCTCGAACTACAAACCTTAAATAATTCAGATAACAAAAATAAAACAAAAAAAACTACCATACCTCTTCCTAGTAGGGGGAGGGGTGACTTCTCAATAGCTCAGCCTAATATCTTAGCCACTAGTTTGCATATCAGCATGACTATAGTTTTCCTCACTATCAATGTTCTACACCATAATCAATTTGTCTTGAATCATATTTTCAATTTCTCTTTTCAAAGCACGACAATCTTCAATATTGTGACCCTGAACATCAGAATGATATGCACATCGTACATTACGATCAAAATTTCTTTAATGTGGGTCAGGAGTATACCCAAGTAGAGGAGTGATCATGCCTTGTTGTGCCAATCTCTGAAATAAACTGGCATACAACTCTCCAATTAGTGTAAAATTATCCCTTAATTTTTGCCTCATTTAATTATTTAACTTGGATCAAACATCCGTCCTATAAGGTCTTTGATATGTTTTTGGAATTAGAGAATGACTTTGAGGAGTTGGTACGCGCCATTGTGGGTAAGGAAGGAGTTAAACATTTGGTTGTGCGCAATATACTAGATATGGAGGTGGGGAAATAGAGTATAATGGATTTTGGGAGTGATTATGGAGAGCTTGGGTATGAACATGGGCTTGAGATCTATGGCAACGACAATGTCATCTTCTTGGAAGTGCCCATTATCCAACTACACTAGCATGTCATCTTTCTCATTCTTCTTTCCTCCAGGTTCCCTTAATTGATTGCAATATTGTCCCAAATGTTTCATGAATTCCTCATGCCCATCTTGCTACTCAAATTTCAACATCTCAAAGATTGGAGGAAGGTTAGCACTTGGAGGCATGCTCCAGTCTTTGTATGAAATATCTTCTTTACCCGCAGGACCTAGAGAATTTTTCATAGTATTCTCTGCACTCTTCATTTTTCCAACCATTTTATCTGACTCTTCTGGCATACTTGACTTCTTGTTAAAAATTTTGGTGGTCCAGTTAACTTAAAAGCAGGCTCAAGAGTATAACAATGATCACTAAGAGTATTGAATATAGGTTCACTAGTAGCATGGGGATGCACAACCGTTGGACAAGCCAGTGTAGAAGTCCCAGTAGAGGATTGAGCAATAGGATCACAGACGACATGTGATGTTGTAAATGTAACAGGCTTATGCTGAGGAGCTAGAGGAAAAGAGGTGGAAGTATTGAGATGCTTTTGGCTCAGAATAAATTTCGAGTCATGTTGCGGTGCATCAACAACAGTAGAAAACTGACTTTGAGATTTAGGTGGAAAACTCGAGGTGTTTGTAGGATCAATAAAGGGAAATGGAGGAGGAGGAAACCCACTGCCCCCGATGCATTTATGTCATTTGTTGTCTTAGCCTCCTAATATCTTGCTTCAAACTCTCTTTTTCTTGATTCTTTATTTTATCCATGATGTCACTCTCTATATCTTTGTTGGACACAACTAACCCTTTGGATTTGGTGTGATGTGAAGGACTAGCTAGAATGCCACAAACCAACCACCTTAAACTGACTCAACAAAAAAAACAACAAATGTGTTAGAGTTCAACACTTTTTCAAAACCTCTTTTTCCTTCTTTTTCTTTTTTTTCAAAAGATCACCGAACCCAAGAAGGGCGTCTACGTATCTCACTCTCGAGAGAGGAGAATCAGGTGTGCGTAGTTTGTGAAGTCTTGCCGAAATGGCCAATTCAACTCTTTTTCCATTCTCTTTCTTAAAACTTCAAAGAGAAAAGAAAATAACAAATTATAAAAAGAATTGACAAAAATCTTTTTGTATTTTTCAAGTTTAAATCCTTATACAAAATGAAATCTATAATTACCAAAGAAAATCTTTTTGGGCTTTCAATTTGGAGTTTCATATAAATGAAATTTAAACCTATTAAAGGAAAATCTTTTTGGATTTGACAAATAAGATCCACCAAAAATAAAACCTACGCTTATTAAGGAAAATCTTTTTGTATTTTTCTTGTCAAGGCATAAATGAAACACCTACTCTAAATGAGGAGAAGAAAATCTTTGTTTTTAATTTTTTAAATAAGATCCCTAAACCAACAATAGGCTTCCTACATATCTCACTCCCGAAAGGGGAGAATCAGGGGTGCATAGTTCATCCAGATTGGACAATTAAAGATTAACTAACAGATTGACCTAACTTAAGAGACACGACCAAAGTCCGAAGAATAATTGTTTTTTTGAGTTTTCAATTTGACACTTCACATAAAAATGAAACCAACAACTATGAAATAAAAATATTTTTGGTATTTTCGTTATATGAGATGTACAAAACATCTATCATTTTTTAATTTTCTTTTATAAAAACTCCTAAAAAAATATTTTTAAAATTTTCGAATTATGAATGCATGGTAAAGGAATAAAAAGAAAATCTTTTTGATATGTTTGATTTTTTTTTCTTTTTTGAGAAATGAGTGCAAGAGGTAAAAAAATCTTTTTGAATTTTTGAATTGTGAAAAACGAAAGCCATAAAGAACTCCAAAAAAGAAACTACGAAACACTCTTTTTTGACATCACTTTTTCTTTTTCTCTCTATTTGTTTTGCAACACTTTCTTGTCTACACACTTTACTTCTAACGCACTACCCAATGACCATGTTACCCTCAGAGATGCAATATTTAGCACGTAGGGATGCTTTAGAGGCGAGTCTCCTACAAAGGGCCACGTAGATCCCGCTAGGTATGATGCAAATAAGTATGAACTAAAGGTTGACCTACGCTGGGGTCCACTAACAAGGCTATTCGGGGAAGCGCATGGTCGATAATGGCTGTGAGAGCTTTCCACCCACTCCATAACACCAACGGCTCCCTCTCCTAAAATAAGGATGACTCAACTAGAGATTGTGTACAACATGTGTACTATGGACTTGTTGAGAAAGAATGACTAGGGTTATGACTCGGGTTATGCACATGATGCCAGATATAAAGCGGTAACACATAAGATAAAACTGTAAACAAAGAGCACGTAGGCACTCAACAATGAGAAACAATAACACAAAATAATACGAATAATGTCTATACACCTATGATGTCAAACAAAATCAATACAACTCCAAAAATTAGCTCAAATTTTTAAAAATCCCCAGCGGAGTCGCCAGAGCTGTCACACCCCTTTTTTAACCAAAATGAATCGTTTTAAGGTTCGAAAGGATTTTTATTGTTAGGTGACAAAAGGTGAAAAATTTTGTTTCAAAAATTATTATTGACATTTAAAATTTGAGTCGCCACTTGTCATAATCAGGTGTGCCAAGTCACCTTTGGAAATCCTTTTTCAAAACTGTTGACTCTTTAAACTGATCCGCAAACAGAGATTCTGACTAAGGAATTCTATTGACCGAGGGGAAGGTGTTAGGAACCCCTCGATCCTATGGTTCGACCACGGTCGTTTGGTGGAGAATATCAGCTAATTTGATACTATGAATGTATAAACCACATAAAACAAACATCAAACAATAATCCAAAACCAAAATAATAATGTTCAGTCCAATTATACAGTCCAAAATAGGAAAATGCATAAAAACAAATCCTATTCTAAACTAATCCTAGACTAACATTCTCCCGGACGCCTCGGGCCTTCATCACAAACGTCTTTCGGGTACGAGATACCTCGAGGCATTCCCCGGTGAATAAATATATATAGATACTTCGGGGAATTCCCCGACCAAATAGTACAATTGATTCAAATATGAAAAAACAGAACCATTCTACACACATTTAGGTATTCACCAATTCGACATTCCTAAATGTACCTCCCCCTATCAGTTGCCTAAAAATTATCGACATAATCCATGAGACTATTGAATTTTAAAAAAGTCGATACTTATAGCGAATCAAGGAATATCAATAAATCGACATGAACTAATATTCACTTTTATCAATGTTTTAATTTTCGCCCTCCAAATCTCACATGATTAAACCAATTCGACTATCAAATCACTTTTCAAAATCTGAACCAACATTAAACACATACTCGAAATGAAGATTCAAACATTTAAGCATACCAATCATTCATTTCCACGACAACAATAAACATTTTCTTTAAATATTCAAAACGACACTATAAAATCATGATATGAACCAACTTCGATATAATTAAAAAGTAGAGTTAAGAGATGGACCTTTAAAGAAAGATTTCATTGATAATAAAGTTAAGAAAGGATAGACTATAGAATTTCGAATAGAACCTCAACAGCAGCAGAATCTAACTTGATAGCGAGAAATTGAAACCCCAAACTGCTTATAATGAATCAATCGAGACAAACGGAACCTAAATCCCCAAAATCCATATGAAGACCGATGAACTAAGAATGAAATCACAACAGAACACAAACTCGCATGCGATGATATCTTGAAAGTGATTAAAAAACAAAATGGATTTCAATGAATTTCCGTCGCTAGTTCATGTTTTCCAGCTGAATCTACCTAGAAATCAAAGAAAATAGAGATAATTTAGGGATTTGGACTTGGCTTGTTGAATGGATGACTGGATATCGATAACGCTGATTTCGGTGAGATTTCATCAAAAATCTAAAGAGAAACGGTCGAACGATGGATGGAAAACTAATTTGGCGAGCCAAGTCACAAGAACTGTGACCAAAGACCTAAAACCCTCACCCTTTCTCTTGATTTTCACCCTCTCTACCTGATTTCATCACTCTTTCTTCCCATTATTCTCTCTCTCTACTTGTGATCCTCACTCTCTCGATCTTACTATTCCCCCTTGGATTGATCTCGTGTCTTACTGTTTTTCACCATTTGTGTGTGATTTGGGTATGGGTGTGCGTGTATGTGGCTGTGCTTGAGAGTGGAATTGTGAGTTAGTGCCTGGTTTTTTTTATATTATCGATCCAAGAAGAGAAAAATAAAAAATAGATGATCTATCCTGATGGTCTTCTGTGCGAGTATATGTATATATAGTGTCTTGTGGAAAAATCAAGCCAAATCGTGGGGGACCACTTTTTGCTAATGAATTGAAAAATAAAATTTATACGTATATGCCTCTCCTCGTGATGATGTTGGTAAATGTGTATATATGTATTGTGCTTTGTAAAAATAGAGATTCCTCGTGGGCCCTTTTTTTTGTCCTTTTTCAATTTATTAACCAAATGGAATAAAATATGGGAGGTAGGGATGAGGCATGGTACTGTGTGGGGTAGGGTAGGCTGTTAGGGTGAGGTGTAAAGGGGGTTAGGATAGGATAAACTTTGTATGCGGCTGCATTTAGTGAATGGTGTAACTAAAAATATTATATATATATATATATTTTAGTTGAGGAATGTTTAAATGTTTAAACTTTGTAGAAACATTAATACACTGACGAACCTCATTTTTAAACCATGTTGCAAAGGATGCATACACTTAATTTTCGTGGAATTGAGTCTTGAATGAACTGAATATCCAACATGGGAAACACAATTAGTTTCTTTAAGGGAATGAGTAAACAAACAAGATATGTTAAAATTTGAATCTTCTTACTTCAGAAAGGGCTTAATTTCCGGGTAATTCAGCAAGACATACAAAGTTGTTGATTTGTGTTCCATGGCATTGAGCCAGCGAGGTATAATTTTTTTAGCCTTATAACCAGATTGATTGAAAATTGATATCCTTTACAAATGAGGCTCATTCACATCATCCTGATGACTATTCCTGCTGTTTCTTGAACAAACAACTTCATCACAAAAGTAGTATGAATAAAATTGAGAAGTCTCTCTCTCAACATATGCCTCAACTATAGAGCCGCCCTGTGTTTATTTTTGGGACCTCTTTTCAATTTTTCAATTACCCTATACAATAATTTCAAGCTTAGATGTTTACTATATTTTAAAAAAATAAGTATGCATTTAAATATGTTGCAAATGCTTACCGTTCAAATAGATACATCCACCTAATTTGAACTGGACCGCCTAGCCGAGTTTCATGCATAAGGTGAATGGGAAGATGTTCCATCACATCGAAGAACGCTGGTGGTAAAATCTTCTCTAGATTGTTGGTGATAGCAACAATATTACTTTCTATTCACACCAGATTTTCTTCTTTTAATGGGGTCGCACTTAAGTCTTTGAAGAACAAATTGATCTCTGCTATTGGTTTCCATATGTTTTCAGGTAAACCAATAAAAGTAATTGGAAGTAACTGTTCCATGAGAATATGACAATCATGGCTTTTCATTCCATGCAAGATTTCTTGTGTCATATCAACCTTCTTTCCCAAATTTGAGGCATAACCATCGGCTATCTTCAAACTTTGAACCCACTCACATATTTGCCACTTTTGGTCCAACTTGAATGTAAAACTAACCTTGGGCTTAAGAACATTGCCGTTGAGCCACTGCTGTAAGTGTAATTCTCTGCGGTTGCAATATTCTCGTAAGTCAAGTCTGGCCTTAGGATTATCCTTTGTTTTGTCGGTGACATCCATAACTATGTTGAACAAGTTGTCAAAGTAGTTCTTCTTAGTATGCATGACATTAACATTATTTCTAAGTAAATTATCTGGCCAATATTCTAACTCCCAAAATATACTTTACTTAATCCAGTTATACGAAACGCCATATCTATCAAGCCTGTACAATCGTTCCTCGCTAGCTTTAGGCAAATCCTGAACTATTTCTCAGACATCATAACCAGACAACATTGGAGGTGGACCATCATGTTCCCTTCTATTCCTTCTAAAGGCATTCTTAAGTCTCCTAAATTCATGATCAGGTGGCAAGAAACAATGATGACAATCAAACCATGAATTTTTCCTGTCATGTCTTAATGTGAAAGTTTTTTTTTCCATGCAGTATGGACAAGCCAACTTTCCAGCGGTCATCCACCTCCACAACATTCCATAAGTAGAAAAATTATTAACTGTCCACATTAGATATGCACGCAGATTGAAATTCTGTTTAAGAGAGATGTCCCAAGTTTCAACCCCCTATGCCATAAAATCTGAAGTTCATCTATCAAAGGTTGCAAGTACACATCTATTCCTCTTTTTGGATTACGCAGACCAGGAATAACACAATTCAAAAATATATAGGGACTAGTCATAAACATTTTAGGAGGAAGATTATAAGGAGTGATAAATATAGGCCAACATTAATATGGCGCACCACCAACAGAAAAAGGAGAGAACCCATCTGCACATAATCCCAATCGAATGTTTCGTAGCTCAGTTGTAAAATCTGGATATGTTGCATTAAAACGCTTCCAAGCCTCTCCACCAGATGGATGATACATAATACTAGGGGGCCTTCTATTTTCACTATTCCATCTCATATTAGGAGATGAGCTATTGGAAGCATACAACCTCTTCAACCTTGGTATAAGAGGTAAATAATGCATTTCCTTAATACCAAGTTGCTTCCCAGT
>NC_061115.1:114746151-114755942 GCF_002878395.1 Capsicum annuum | reverse complement strand
GCTGTTGGAAGCATACAACCTCTTCAACCTTGGTATAAGAGGTAAATAATACATTTCCTTAATACCAAGTTGCTTCCCAGTAGAATCACACTTATATCTAGGGTGCTGACAAAACTTACAAAACTTTAGGTTAGTATCTCTCTTAGAGTATAACATACAAACATTTTCACAATAATTAATTCTAACCGAGGAGAGACCTAACTTTGACACCAATCTTTTTTCCTTATAGAAAAAATCAGGAACCTCCAAGATGGGATCAATTAACTCTTTAATAAAGTATATAATTGAGTCCATTTCTCCTTCCGCAATATTTTAGTTAGATTTAATACTTAATAATCTAACAGAAACAGACAAATGAGAGTGCGAACACCCGTCAAAAAAGGAGGACTAGCATCATGTAATTCTTTGTGGAAATTGGCTGCTTCTTATTAGGAATATCTTCAACATTTTCCCTAAAGTCAACCCTGTGTTGCATCCCAAATGAATCATGCACCATTTCTGTCATCCTAGTATCTTGATATTCATTATGCCCTGAAGACCTACTACTTTCTCCAACAACAAAGTTATTTTGTGCAACAATGCCATGAATAAAACACAATCTTAAAAAGTCCTCATGAACCCCTTTCTATAAAGATTTTTCTTAACTTCTTCTTCACTTAAAAGATTTATACCATCACATCTAACACAAGGACACCGAATAACCCAAAAACATGTCGAAACATCAAGTGTTTAAGCATGTTCAACAAATCTTTTGACACGTTCAACAAATTTCTGCCTAATACCCATTCTATTTTCATTGTTTCGGTCAAATATCAAACTATAATCAGCTTCCATCTACGCAATTAATAAGATTCAATGAATTAGATCAAAAAATTTTCAACCAACTAAGTCACCTACCATAACCACATTCAAAACACAAAATCCCTTTTAAAGTCCCTAAACTTAACCATTTTCAACCAACTAAGTCACTCACCAAACTACATTCAAAACAAAAAAAATCCAAACTTAACCATTTTCAACCAACTAAGTCACTTACCAAACTACATTCAAAACAAAAAAAATCCCTTTTAAAGTCCCTAAACTTAACCATTTTCAACAAACTAAGTCACCTACCATAACCACATTCAGAACACAAAATCCCCTTCAAAGTCCCTAAACTTAACCATTTTCAACCAACTAAGTCACTAACCAAACTACATTCAAAACAAAAAAATCCCCTTCAAAGTCCCTAAACTTAACCATTTTCAACCAACTAAGTCTCAAAACAAAACCACATTCCAAAAAAAAACAACCTTTTACAGTCCGTAGACTTAACCATTTTCAACCAACAAAGTCACCTACCATAACCCCATTTAAAACACAAAATCTCTATCCTACCCTTCTTATAATTTTATGAGCGGTCATACTGTGGGGTCTATGAGGAAGAAAAGAGCATATCTTTTTACTATGGTCAGATTAGTCATATGCAGTGTGCCTGTCGTGTTAGAATGGATTCTGGGGCTAACAAGGTCTCGGTTGCCTCTTCATCTGTTCCTGTACTGAAGGGTGCTGCTTCTATATCTGTTTCTGCTTCTGGTACCAGCACTAGACAGAATCGATTATGTGCTCTTCTGTCCCGACAAGATTCTGAGGCATCTCCCGATGTCGTTATAGGTATGTTGAAACTTTTCTCTCACGATGCATATTATTTACTTGATCCAAGGTCTACTCTCTCTTAAGTGACCCTATTTGTGGCTATCCATTTTGGTTTTGGTCTCGAGTGTCTTTCAAATCCTTTATCTGTTTCTACCCAATAGGTGAATCTATTATTACTAAAAGAGTCTATAGGGTGTGTGTGGTATCTGTTGGTATCAAAGAAACTTTGATGGATCTATTTGGACTAGATATGATAATTTGATGTCATTTTGGGTTGGTTGAATTCGTGTTATGCTTGTTGACACCTAATTTTTGTTCTCCACGACTAAATTTAACCCTGAGTTTTTTCAATTTTTAATAGAGTTGAAATATTTATTTTATTCGGTTAAATGTGCTCTAAAATAGTTGATTGGGTTAATTTTGTCATATAATTGACGATTATATGTTTTCGTATTTACATATGTGAAATTGTACAAATTTTTTTACTTAAATAAATATTTTTATCAAAATTGGACTTTTATTAATTAAACTTGAAAATTAATCTAAACGGATAAAGTACTGATTTAAATAAAATTAGTTCTCAAAATTAATTTATTTGAATGAATATGTGTTTGATTTTATAAAATGAAGAAGCTCGGGATTAAAAGAAGTATTAATACGTATCGAATTTCAATTTAATTTAGCCAATCTATTAGATTTGTCCATAATTGAAATCAAATTGGCCATTATTGCAATGCAATCCGCCAATTGATTTTTAATTTTGTCAAAATTAAATAAATTTTGTTAAATTTTAAATCCCAATTGGGGTTATATTTTAAATAACCCCAAAATTCCTAAAAAGTCATATTTTCTATCCAATTCCCACCAAAAATAATTTCAAATTTGTACTAGATTGTACAATTCCCCCTCATCTTTATCCTTTTTTCAATTTTGAAATTCAAAAATTGTACTATATTGTATAATTTCCCCCAACCTTGTCCCTTTTTTCAAAATACTCTTTTCAAATTCAAATTTTTAAATTCAAAAATTGTAGTACATTGTACAATCCCCCCCTCAACCTTGTCCCTTTTTCAATTTTTAAATTCAAAAATTGTGCTACATTGTACAATTTGCCCCCACCTTATCTGTCACCTCACCTTAACTTCAATTTTTTTAAAATTCTAAAAAAAACCCTTAATTATCTCTCCCATATTGATGTATGAAAAGAATGGAATCCTCATCCATTCCTATAAATACTACCACTATTTTGGTAGATAGACCAAGTCTCAAGGTTGGAAAAAAAAAGTTTTGTGCAAAAAAGAGTTTTTATTTTAGTAAAAATTTTTCCTTTTCCATGAAATTCGTGGGATAATTGAAGTTCTCTAGTTGAATGCTTTCCGGCGGTGATCAAGACACCGAAGAAAGCTTGTAGTCCCATTTTACTGCCCCAAAAAGGTAAACACACCTTTTTTTCTAGTTTTATTATCTTTTTCTTCTTCTTCATCTTTTTCTTCTTCGTAGTTCATAGTTATAAATTTATTTGCTGGAATTGTTTGCTGTAGATGGCCTTGAAGGCCAAGGACGTTTGGTATCGATATTATTGTTATTTTCATGTTCATGGTATAAAAATGATCTAGCAATAGTCGTATGTGCCTTTTTGACTTTATTCTTTGATTATTATAGATAAAGTTTCAATCTTTACTTAAAAGATGTACTTATGCTTTATTTAAATTCATTGTTGGTGAATATGTTTATTTTTATCAGGTAAAGTTGTTTCCTTTATGTTGAAATAAATAGTTAACATTGATTGTTTCTCCTTTTTAACGTTATTCTTTGATTATTATAGATAAAGTTTCAATCTTTGCTTAAAAGATGTACTTATGCTTCATTTAAATTCATTTTTAGTGGTGTAATACCCGCATTTTAGGCTAGAATAAAATGTCATTTCTATGTATAGATGATCCAAAATCCATAAATCCTATGCAAATTTGGCAGGTTAATTAATTATGTAGCGTGTGAAACTATTTAAGCATGAATTGAGATCATAGAGGTCCACTAACTCAAGGAAGAGTTGAAAGCTTTCCTATCATTCGAGTTTGAGTGAGAGTTAAAACTTGGGTACACTTCAATTGACCATAACTCTTTGTATATATTGAATTAGAAGACCTAATTATATATCAAACTAAAGCACTTCAAATTATCTTTCCAACAATACCAATTTCACCTAAATCTGATACGCAAGCAAAAATTTATGGTCATTTTAGTGACTGAGACAGTAGCATCATATGATAAGCGTGAGACGCACACCCTATCGTATGCTCCAAAATTTTAGGTTCTATTTCCGCATTTTTAAGGGAAAAATAGGTATCTTCCATCCCTTATCCAGCTATAACATGGGATTAAACTCCTAAAACACCAAAGTATGATTCTTTTCTTTCAAATTCATCAAGAACTCACCCTAGGGTTCAAACTAAAAACCCAAATATCTCAAGATTTAACCGTGGGTTTTTCATAATTCTTTAAGATTCGGAATCCCCATTACGAGGGCTACAAGAGGCACCCATCAATCGTACGTATAGCATCCCAAAAGATAGAGTTCATTCAAAAGCTTTTAATTTAAGGTACGTGAGGTTTTCCTAAAATCTCATGGGTATGGAAATCTTGATTTTAAGAAAGAATTTTTTAGATTTATGAATATATTCATGCTTTAAAAGCATTGATTATATTGTTTTGTCCTTTAGTCTTTCCCCAAAATTGATTTAAAATTATATGTATATATATTGTAAGCATATATTTTAAGGTTGATGATTGAATTGAGAGCATGACTCATGAAAAATCCCTCTATTGTGATGATTTTCATTTACTTATGATATACTATGAAATCGTTTGAATGCATCTTGAAAAGCATACTATTAAATGTCTTGAATAACGTTATATTTGGATTATGATTTTGACTTCAAAAGAGAGAGGGCTGTTTATGTTGATGAATGTTGAACATAATCATATAATGAGAAGGGTTGCATGGTTTGTTAAAGATTACATGACCACCACTTGTTTATTGAAAGGATGGGAATTTTGTATACTTTTGACTTATCTTTTTAGAACATGAATTCCCTTTGTTAAATTGCATGTTTGGGTGGTCTGAACTATGTCTTAATGAAAGAATCATGCATGATGCATTGTGGCTCAGAAATAGGACTTGCAAGTCTTGGTGTGACATCACTAATCCAGATAATGCCATGGTAATTTAGAACAGAATAGAATGCATGTTTGAAGTCAGATTTTTCAGATGTTGAAACGAGAATAATGCATGATTCAGAACAGAATAAAATTAGGAATAAAAAAAGCTTAGGTAGTTCCCCAAAGAAAGGAAGGAGTTCAGACAACTCATTGCCTAAAACCGTAATTTGTCAATCCGGTTATATTATTATATGCCAGCCTAGTGCCCTATGACATATCATACTCAGATACTCCAACCCTTACGGGACACTTGGGTTAGGGGCTTCCCCACGGAGGCAATGGAGGATTCCATATAGCCCATGGAATATTAGACTTGTAGGGAGTGCTACCTAACTTAGAAGCAATACAAAGATTAGAAACTACTTTTGATAGAAAGGTTTTTTATGTTTTTTTAAGAATACCCATGTGTTTAGAAAATTATATATTTCATGATGTTTATGACTAGCTCTCAACTATTTTTATTGTATAAAAGATTTATTTTGGATTGCTCTACATACCAATACATCTGTATTGACCCCCCTCCCTCCAGGTTCTGAGGCACAGTCTAGGGGTCCTGATAAGCATTAGATTTCATCAGATAGGAGTGAAGAGTACCAGTTGATGAGCCTTTTATATTTCAGTAGGGCTAGTTTCTTTTAGACATTTATTATTTATTATAGTTTTGGTTTATTGGGGCCTTGACCCAGTTTTCACATAGCTGTTATTTGATAATGTAGTAAAGATTTCATAGATGATTTTCAGACGGTGTTTAATTGATATTGGATTTTATTCCTCATTGTTCAACTAAATTTACATTATGATCATGTATTTGTAGTAGATTTTATTTCCACATTTCTATTTTATATATGAATGGTGTATATGATTACAAGTTAGAAGGGCTCTTGGGCTTTCATGGTTTGGGATGTCCATCACGGTCAGGGCCCTAATTTGGGTCATGACAAAATTGGTATCAGAGCACATTCATAGTCCCAGGGTGTCTACAAAGTTGCGTCGAGTAGAGTCTTGTTTATGGGTGTGTAGCGTGCCATACTTATAAGTAGGAGGCTACTAGGCTTTTAGGGATGCTTCCCTTTATTCATGTTCTAGTTCGTACTAGTGATTCGAAATATTTATCTTCCATACTCTAATTTGTGCTATGATGTTTCACATATGAAAGTAAAGTTGTCCCAATTCTTTCTTTACTTTGATGTGCCCACATATGTCTCGTTATTAGGGTGATTAAAGTGCAGAAGTTTAGAGTCTAAATGGTATGGTCCTTTCTTATTGAGCCATATAAGAGTTTAAAATTTATTCAAGGACTTGAGAAGAGTCCGTTAGTGCTTCAGAGTGTATTGATTTTTGTGTGAACTTTGATTCTGATGAAATCATCCTTTTCGTCCAGCGGTATTAAGAGTATTCTGTCCAGCGGTATTAAGAGTACTCTTTTCAAAAATTTATGTTGCCGATGTCATGCTTCAGAGGGAATAATGTGTAGCAGAATGTTGGAACTATATTTCTACCCGATTAGTAGTATGAGTTAAAGTGTCGATGTCATGACCTATTGTTAGTGACATTAGACCAAGAGGTTGGTGATATGATGTCACAAAGTTAGAAGTCAGAGTGAGGGTAACTTTTGTGTAAATAAATATTTTAGTTGAATAACCGATGTTTAAGGCTGATTTACCACTTTATACTGATAGAGTAATGTGGTAGCTAGTTGCATGTATGGATTGTATGGTAGTTTATGAGGGAAGTGTTTGACTCAAATTTTTATTTATACAGAGTAAGATGTGTATCCTTAGATCATTGAATATTGTGTGTCAATTTTCTATCTCTTGTAATATGTAATCTTGTTATCATAGTGTTTTTGAAAAAAATAAATCAAAGTCTAGTGAAGCCATGTGGGGCTCTTTCGATTCACTAGCATAGTTGCTTTGTTATTCATTTCATTTTCTTGTTCAAAACAAAAAATCAAATTCTAGTGAAGCCAGGTGAGGCCTATTTCGATTCACTAGTAACTTGCTATTCAACTTATTATTCTTGTGTTGGTTGAATATATATATAGTTGAATCTTTTCGCATGAGATTGAGTTGGTAATGAATTGATACGTCTTTATGTGTTAGTTTAGTCGAAGGTAGAGAAAGAGTTATTAGTTAATGTGAATTGTTGTGTGCTTGAAGTATGAAAATGGCTAGATGAGCCAGTAAGTTATAATTATAGACTAATGGTTGTTTGTGGAATTTGAATGTAGTCTAAATGTACGCTTGGGTAAGTAAGTGTGATATGAGAAAGCCGTATAAGTAGATAAGATTGTATGGGGTTATAATATAAGATTAAGGTTGACCATGTCTATTATGTGACTTTACCCCCTTGACCTTCTTTTCGTTGGTAGTTATAAACTAGTACTACTTGTGAGAAGGTATGTAGTAGATTTTTGAGGTATTTGGATAGAATGTCCTAATTTGATAGACTAGTATATTATGTTGCCTTCTTCATTGGTGGTAGATGATTGATGCTAGACTATTGGATTGAATTAAATGTAGGATGTGGATGTAAGAATAATGGCTTAAGATTAATGATGAATGTTTTGTGAGAATTGTGTGTCAAGTTGGGTTGTAAATCATGCTTAGCACTAGACATTAAGTTTGAATAGTTGATGTCTTTAAAGGTAGATGTGATGATTTCTTGGTTAATGATACTAGTTATATGGAAATGATCTACTAGACTTGAATGGTGTATGCAATATAAGTTTATTTGATTAGTAACAAAGTATGATGCTGTATGTATGAGGTAGAAGTATGCCTAAGGTGATATAAAGTTGTGGCATTTTCTAAGACTATTATATGTTGCGTGTGGCTAGTGGACATAGTAGTAACATTGAGTTGCTAAGTGGAGAAAGGCTAGTAGTATAATTCATCAAATTATTGGTGATATCCATGATTAAGTGTTATAATCTAGTTTGAATTTTTGAAGGTTGAACCGACAGAAATAAGAGCTAAAGCGCTATAGGGTGTGTACTCTGACTATGGAAATATTCATGAGGATTAAAAGTTAGTAAGTGTTCAAGTATTATATGATTGACTATTGGGGATATAGAAAGATAGAGTGTGTCTCAGAAGGTAGGATTAGCAGTGGGTTTTCCCTTTCCAGGTGTAGCCATTCGGGTTAAGTTCTATTAATTATGTGTATTATCGTATTCCAGACCCTAGAGTGCAGTGAGTGTAGTTCATTTTAGAGTTTAGTAAGGTATCTCTCGAACTTAAGGTAATGGCTTAAAGCTAAGGGGGAGATGATAGAACAAGTAACCAAGTTAGGCTCTCAGATTCTAGTAGTGATGCCAGTATGATATAGAATATCAGAAAGTGAGGGTGAGACTCAACCCATTCTTATCTTAGTATTTTTCAGTGATCCTAATACCTATTTATTACTTACGTTTTAGTTCCATGATCATAATTCATGTTCATGTATATGATAGAGAATCACGTGCTTTTATAGTTCTAAAATGAGGAGTTCCAATTCATTCAGTAGTTAGAAACTCATTCCATATGTTATGAACTTCAAATTGAGGTCATGCAGCTCATGACTCATGTACTTACACTTTATAGTATGCCCAGTTCCCATAATTCATGCTATATTCTTTATGATTGACGAGATTCAACTTATAGTCATGTACGCCCCAATTCAGATCACTTTGATAAATTTCTGATGTTGATTTGCTATTCCTTCGGCCTCAATTAAGTGTCAAGTGTTGTATAGTATCCTCCCATGCTTCAAGGTCTTATGTTCTAACCTTTTAGTGACTCTTGCTTATGTGATGATAGTGGTGATAAGTAAATATTTCTTGTTAATAGAAGATCATAGTATGCTTGTTTTAGATAAGGCCATAAGTATGAAGTAAGATCTAGGGCCAAGTCTTTGATATATTTAATAGTTAGTGAAAATTTGTGTGGGTATGTTTTTGGGGTAGCGCGTAGGATTTATATTGATAGTGGATTAGAGAATACATGAAGTATGTCCTTATGGGTGTTTGCCTTGGGGTTCATATGTGGTTATAAAGATAGGCTTGAATGACATGTTGAGATTTAAGTGGAGGAACGCAATATGTGCTAGTGAGTCCGTAGTAAGAGATTAGAGTTAGTCATTGAAGTGGTAAGACACGATATGCTTAGGGTGTGATTTCTAAAAAAAATATATATGGAAGATTGAATCATATGGTTTAGACTAGTATTGTGGTGTGGCATGTTGTATTTTGTGATTTGAAGTTAGGCTTGATCATGGTGAGAGGACTTATGTTACTTTAGGCATTAGTAGAAAGATTTATCAATGCCCATATAAGAATTCTAAGTTCAATCAAATGAGTATGGTATTTAAAGGGAATAATATAGTTAAGGGAGTATTCGAGAAGTGCGCTAAGCTTGAAAGTAAGAAGTTGCATTGCCTAAGGCCTTGTAGTTCTATCCCAGTTTATGAGTTATATGTCTATATTCTATGCTATAGAGTAGTGTCACTGTTGTGATTCCTTAGTTGGGTGTCTTATGTAACTCATGCCTAAGATTCTTTTCTCCCGAATTCTACTAGAACTTCTTTAGAAAGAGTGTTGAAGAGATACTCCAGTTAAGTATAAGTTTCAAGTATAATTCAGCCAGTATAACCAACAATTCAGTTTAATAGTCTGACACACAAGTTACTGTAGTTTTCCACATTTATACCCAGTCTTGCTATCCAAAGTCCCATGTGTATGACCATCCCAAGAGATAATCTATTCCATCTATGTAAATTGTGAATTCAGTTCAGTTCGAACATCATGTTTCAAATTCAACTATTTAGTCATGACTCTGGTCATAAGATTTCAGCCTATAGTCTCAAATCTTTTTAGGCATTTTAGCTCAGACAATGTAATACCTTTGTACTATCTAAATCTTGTTGTATCAAGATTCATACTTACATAAGTTATCACT